>NW_017723415.1:0-1134 GCF_001865875.1 Lupinus angustifolius
ATTCGGAAGTTAATGGTTGGAATCTGAAAATAATCTTTTGAAACTAAGGATTGAGTTGTGAACAAATGAACCAAAGGGATTTAGCCGTTTTATTACATTGTTTAACTACTATTTCTGAATTTAATTTATGTTCATACTATCCAACAGCGAAACCCCTCTTGTGTGTGTGAGTATAAGGTGTTTGAAGCTTTGCCTGAAAGATAATCCTTGGGAAACGACCTAGGAGTCACTTCCTAGTACTGCAGTTTTAATTGTTATATTATTTGTATCGGGTACGGCCTCGATCAAATTTGGCACCGTTGCCGAGGATTATTGGTTCTTGTCAAAGGTTCTTAGTATTGTTTAGTTGTGTCTTAGAATAACCATTCTGTTTGGGTTTCGAATTTTGCGTATAGCATTCACTATTTTGCTCTTTGCTGTCTTGTTTAGTTATTTTAATGTTGGTTGATTCAGGTGTATGTTGGTTAATATAGTTGTGGTTGGAATTTTTGCATGAAACTTTGTTTCCACACTTGTTTCATCACATATTGAATATTGGATGCATCATAGCTCATCACCTTGCTGCTGGTTGTGAGATACAAACAAGTAGTGACTAGTTTTACTGTTGATTTTCTATTATTGGCATAACTTTGGAATCGTTGATCAGAATTGAACATATTATATATGCATTCGGGGTAGAAAAATGAGACAATTCTTTCTCTACACATTGCGTCTATAGAAGTCCACCTAAAAATCCAAAAAGAGTCTGTTTACTATTTCTTTTTTATTTTACAAGTTTATTTTTCCAATTGTTTTGATTTTGTTGCATTTAATTAAATTAGTTAGGCTTTGAGTTTTGTCCTGAAACTTTTTGTGTATGTTTCCTATGTTATTAGGGTTTTATTGATGCAAAGTTTTGGTTGATTACTGAAATTTAACATGTATTTCCCTTACTGCCTTACATGTTTCTTACTGCTGCATTTAGTGCATGACTATGGTAAATCCTAACTCTTTGCATCCAATAAATCCTGAAATTGATAGAACATTTCATAGTTTGGTTAAACAAGTTAGGAATTTAAATTTAGATAGTGAGTCTTTTCATCTTAGTGTTAATCTACCTGATAGTGATACTGATTCTTCTGTTTCTGTGCATTT
>NW_017723416.1:0-274 GCF_001865875.1 Lupinus angustifolius
TGACCACCCAGATGGGACAGATGGCTACTTCATTAAACACATTGCACTCTTAGAATTCTGATAAGTTGTCTTCCCAAACTGTGGTCAACCCAAAGATTGTGAGTGCCATCACTCTAAGGTCAGGCAAACAGATTGAAGTTGATATAGCTGCATCAAAAATGAAGCAACCGGTTTTAAAAGAGACTGAGAACACTAGTGAACAAATTCTTGCTAGTGAACCTTCCACAAGTGTTGCACAACCATCTTCCATTCCTCTTCCATTTCCTCCAAGACC
>NW_017723417.1:0-264 GCF_001865875.1 Lupinus angustifolius
TTGTACCTTGCATAATAGGTAATAGCAAATTTGAGAATGCCATGCTAGATCTAGGTGCTTCGATTAATGTTATGCTTATGTCTGTTTTCATGTCTCTTTCACTTGGACCTATGCAACCCAATAGGGTAGTGATTCAATTAGCAAACAGGAGTACTGCTTACCCTACTGGTTTGATAGAAGATGTCTTGGTTCGGGTTGGTGAACTTATTTTTCCTGCTGATTTTTATATTCTCGATATGGAAGAGAGATCCTCCCGTAACACAG
>NW_017723418.1:0-476 GCF_001865875.1 Lupinus angustifolius
CCTGCCCCTTTGGCACTTTTGCCTATAGGAGGATGCCTTTTGGCCTATGCAACGCCCCTGGTACATTCCAGCGGTGTATGGTGAGCATTTTCAGTGATTTTTTAGAGAATTTCATAGAGGTGTTAATGGATGATTTTACAGTTTATGGATCTTCATTTGATGAATGTTTGGATATTCTGGATAGAGTTCTTCATAAATGCATCGAAACTAACCTTTTTCTGAATTACGAAAAATGTCATTTCATGGTAGAGCAAGGCATAGTTTTGGGGCATGTGATCTCAAATAGGGGAATCGGGGTAGACCCTGCCAAGATAGATGTTATTTCACAATTGCCTTACCCCTCTTGCGTGCGAGAGGTTCATTCTTTTCTTGGTTATCCAGGTTTCTATCGCAGGTTCATTAAAGATTTTAGAAAGAAGGCTCTTCCACTATCCAATCTGTTGCAAAAGGAGGTGGTATTTGATTTTGATGAGAGA
>NW_017723419.1:0-210 GCF_001865875.1 Lupinus angustifolius
CATTGTGAAATATGTGATTTTCTTAGGTTTCTAGTTTTTGTGATCTTCTTGCATGACTCACGTTGGTGCATATTGGTTAGCATAGCCTTATTTCTTGATTTTGTCCATGAGAGCAAAAGGTTAAGTGTGGGGGTATTTGATGAGCAATATATTACACACTATTCATAACCTTAATTTAGCATGATTGATGATTCTTGGTGCCTAATTGAC
>NW_017723420.1:0-205 GCF_001865875.1 Lupinus angustifolius
GGCACCAATGGCATTTTGGGCATTATGGAAGTCGAGGATATGTGTTGAAGTGAAGATTGTATTTTTAATTTAGGAGTTAGTTTAATTGTAATTTGGCATTGGGCCCATTATTTAGGCCCAATTCGGTGTATGTGTGCTAGAGGGGTTAAATTCGGATTCCCCACTCCAAACACACACACTTCACTTTGCCTCATTTTACAACACA
>NW_017723421.1:0-11868 GCF_001865875.1 Lupinus angustifolius
TGAATTTGATTTATGTTCATACTATCCAACAGCAAAACCCCTCTTGTGTGTGTGAGTATAAGGTGTTTGAAGCTTTGCCTGAAAGATAATCCTTGGGAAACGACCTAGGAGTCACTTCCTATTACTGCAGTTTTAATTGTTATATTATTTGTATCGGGTACGGCCTCGATCAATGGGATTGAGGGAAGAGAAGAGATGAACAATCATAATGACAATGTTTAGAAGGAAAGTGAGGAGAAATTAAAGAAAAAGAAGGAAAATAGGAAGAATTAGATGAAAACGGTATGTGCAGACTCGCCTTGAATAATAATTATAAAATTAAGAATAATAAGACGAAGATGGTGATGAGTACTTGATTAGAAATTTGCCCAAAAGAATCAGAAGCATAAGTGTCCCTCAAGGTGGGTATTATTGCTCTAGTACCAAGTCTAAATTACAAGGTTTGGGTATAGAATAAGAAAAGTGAATGCTCAAAAATTAAATTGTATTGATAATATTGTGAACGATAATGAGATGATATTACGATTGTGTTACAAAAGACATAATATTAACCCATATTTATACTAATACAAAATTTCTAATTAGATAAGGAAATAAACAATAAAAGATAAGATAAAGTAATCTCAATCCTAAAAGTTCTTCTAAGATACTCTAAACACAACTAAGATATAATCATCATAAGATAAGATATTATCTTTATATCTATGAATCATCTAGATATTCTCTATAATGTAATTTAATTTAAGATATTCCAAGATACATTCATATACTCTAATAGGTACCTCATTAACCAAATCCATCTAGTAGTGGGTTTCAAAATCTTCAATCATGTGGGTCCAAAACTATATACCCAAATCCAACTCATTGCTCGTATTACATGTGGGTCCTTGTAACCATTGTCATGCCTAGTCGGACACCTACCTCTCCTTACCACCCAACAATTTGCCCAATCACACCCCACTCACTACTACTCACCCCACTAGTCGAGATCACCCCTCAACCACCTATAAACCCACAATTCATATTTATATATGCATCTCAACTACCATTGCCATAAATTATGTTTGGGTGTGCTTTTGTTGCAGACTATGGGGTAAGGTGGAGTGAGTGGGGATATTATAGGTGACAAATGGGTGAATTTGGATGGATGGAAAGTCATCTACCAATCCATATCCAAACTTATTGAATGAATTTCAATTCATCCATGAATCCATTTTAATGAATTGAATATCCGATTCATTTGATTTTTTAATTGGAGCTAAAAACACTTTTGAAGGGAAAAAATTCATTTAAAAACCATTATACTTGTCATATCCCAAATTTTAGCTTTCTGCTTATATATATGTAAGTGTATATATATATATATAAGTGTCTATTATTCTCTTAAATAATAGGAGCTATGTGAAATCCCTTGTCCATTACAAAGGATTACTCGAGTAAGAAGTCGATTTACTTGACTTATAGATTGGTAGTTAGAGGAGTTAGGAAATGAGTTGTGTATCATAGAATTTCATTAGGAAAAGTTTGTGATTTAGTTTCTAACATAAATTAGAGTTATATCATGAGATTAGGATAGATAAATTATTACGTCAGAAACTCAATAGAAAGTTTAGCACAGTTGGGATTTACCTATTATCGGGTAAATCTATCGTCACAAAACTTCATCAGAAGTGGTCTGAGGGACCTTGTGACTTGTGTAAGCCTAGATTATGTTATTAGTAATAAGTTTTAGTGAACTATAAAGTTATTATCTCAATTAAAAATCTGGAGTAACAACTCAGACAATTTCCTGAAAATTATCAATGATCGTGTTGCTAGCCTTGCCTACGAGTGCTTGTATTTGTCTCTATTTCACCTTGCGTATAATCAAACCTCTTAGAAAGTGTTCTAAGATTATAAGTTAATATTTTTCAAATACTAGAATCACATTTCAATCATCTAATCTTACTCAAGTCATTTAGAGTGCAAATTCGTGTTGTAGCAAAAATTCTCATTTCTTAGAAAGTCCATAATTTTATCGTTATCATAGTTTTTTGAGTGATTCTTAAGCCTAAACCTATTCTCTTATAACCAATAAATCCAATGGTGAAGTTATTTTTATAGATTCAGATTTCTATCCAGGGATTTAATCCATCTCAAATCAGCAGTACCTAGATTGTTCTATGAGGCATGAACTATCATTTATACTCTTCTAGACAATATTTAGATGTGTCTTAGGGTGTATTAGAATGCAATAAATGCATCCATGAAAAATACAAAAATTTAAAACAACATAACACATCCTAAATCACAAGGATTTAGGATGGCATGCATGGTTAGGACCAAACTTCTTCCAAACTTACACCAACATTCACACAAAGTTCTTCTTCTTCCTTCCTCCATTCCTAGCATAGGTGACCAACACAAATGGTGTTGGGGGCTTTTTTCCTTCATTATTCTTGCATGAAAGAGGTGTTCTAACCTAATTAAGGTATGGAGAATCCATTTTTGATGTTAAATTCTGTAAATTAGCTGATTAGAACCTTTGAAATTATGTTCTAAAAGTTCAGTCTTAGTGTCCTGTTGATCAAGCTAGTTTCTTTGTTGTTTGAGTTTCTCTTCATCTATTTGAGTGGTTGTTGAACCGTTGCACTTGATTTTCTCTTTTGCATGTCAAGTCCCTTCTGTTTTACGTGTTGAGCCTCTGAAATTTGGGGTTAGAAGGTTGTCCAACCCTAACCCACATTCAGACCATGACAATGAGCTTAATGTGGTGGGTTAAATGTTGTAGTGTGTGTGAGTCTTTGAAACTAAAAAACTACTACATGCATGTCATGTGATCATCCTTTAGAATCTGTTTTCAATATATTTTTTATCTCTATCCTGAGTTTCGGTTCATTTCTTGGTGATTAAAGTTCATGAACTCAACCCCACATCTTGCTTGATATCCAAGCACTCTATGTTCTATCATGTTTATGCACAACAATTCTGGATCACTAAGGGTTTGAGGGTATCACTTAGAAATTACAAGCCCACATTGTTGTTAATTTTTCCATTAGCTTCATTTTTATATAAACTTTGTCATGTTTGGGTAAGTAGGGAGTAAGTTATGCCCAATTTATCCAAACTAGTTTTTATTATCTCCATAACTGTGATCAGTCACAAAGATCACTTCGACAATATGCTTTCCAATCATAATATTATGGCTTATAAGTACTTTTCATTTTCCTTATCAAACCAGATTTTCAAATTGATAAAGTTCTCTCCAATCCATTCACCCATTTGAGAGTTATGTCTATTTTACCAAAATATATTTTATCCTAGACTAATCGAGAATGAGGTTATGGTAATATATAAATATGTGTTCCAAACCATGTCCTACCAGCCTAAAATACAAAACCATAAAATACCAAAGTTTTTCCTTCTTCAATACTCTTTCTAAAATGACAAATTTTGCTTGTTTTCATTCCTTCATTTAAGAGTTATGCTCTCTACACTAATATAGTGTATGGCTGCCTTGTGGCTAAATATCATGGTTGAACATTACTTGATGTTTAATCTATAAACCCTAGCCTGAATGTCCAATTCCATTGAAACTATTGGACAAAGCTTTAATTCTGAGAATTTGATGACAACTAGAGGTCATTCTCCTCGTCGAAAGCTCTAAACCGAAGTTGGTGAGTTTATAGAAGCCTAAAGGTTCTTAAATTTCCTAGGATGAACTAAAATATGACAAATATTTTGTTCCACCCTAGTAGTACTCATGTAAGTTTCAAGTTATCAAACTCTGGTACTCATTCAAGAGCGAATCGAAACCTTTCGGGTTAATTCCGAGCCCTTGAACCCAAATTGTCTACAAGATTCTTATCGTGCCCAGTCAAGACTCTAATTGTAAGCAAATAAAATATTTTTATATGTTCACCTATATAAAGCCCTATTAGGACAACTTCTTAATAATTTTTAATAAAATCGAAATATCGAGATTAATCGTTTAACACATAATCAGGTACTCGACGCTCAAGCAAGCTATGACAAGAAGTTAATAAGATCGGTAGAGGTACAAGTATGGAGAGAAGTGATTTCATGTATGAGCCTAGAAATGATACCAAATATAGTTGTGCATCTCTAAGCTAGGCCTAAAGAATAGATAGTCGAATACTATTTCTGTAGCCGCGAGTAACTGGGTATTGAGGCCCTTTAACTCGTAAATTGTTAATTTAAGATTGAATAGAGTTTATTTGATATATGATTTTATGTTGAATTTGTGATCTTGTTTAGATTGACATGAGTTTTGTTTATCTTAGGATTTGAAATGATTGGTATGATTGAAGTTGTTTTGTTAATTCCAAGTAATGTGAAATTGATATATACTTGATATGTTTGTTCAATCATGATAATGAAATCTTATTTGATATGACTAATTGAGAAAATTATATTGATGTTGAATGAGTATTTCCTGATTGGATTACTTTTTTTAAGAATGTTGAATTAATTGTTGCATCGTGATAAAATTGTCATTGTACATTCTTATGGCATGTCATACGAGTATTCCAGATGAAATCTATTTTGAAAAGACTATGGTTTGAGAATAATGAAACGAAGGGAAATGAAATTGTTTTACTAAGCTTTTGCCATTTAAAGTCTTTTGAAAATGTAGATAGTGTTTTACGAGAAAGTTGGTGTAACGTTGTTTTGGAAAAGCATATTAGCATGTGATTCTAAACAAAGGTTTGGTTTTCAAGCGATTTATGAAACTATAAGTCTAAGGTTGTTTTCTTTCAAAGTGTCAAATTAGCATACATTGTCTTAACTTACATAAAATGATTCTTTTGGTAACTAAAACTATTTTAATGAGCTTTCGCCAGCTAAAGTCTTTTGATACGGAGATAGGGTTTTACGAGAAAACAGGTAAAACATTGTTTTGGAAAAACATATTAGTATGATGTTTTAAATAAAGGTTTGGTTTTCTAAGTCAAAAGAAAGTGATTTGAGCAACCACAAGTTTAAGGTTATTTTCTTTCGAAGTATCAAATTAGTATAAATTATTTTGACTTACATAAAGTGATTCTTTTGGTCAAAATCCGATTTTTATAAAGTTCTCGTCCTTACCCTGAAAAGTTTCCCTTCGTTAATTTTAAAGGAATTGTTGCCATGTCATGTACGGATCATAATCATTATGTCTACTATTAGTAGCATAGTCTACAGGAAAATACGACACTGCTATGTTGTGTCGAGAACCTAGAGGGGTACCTTGTCTGTGTGACTTGGTTAAAGGGATAATGTGGGTGGGGATTGGTCTGTTAGGAATAGGGAAGCTCCCTTGCGCCAATAGAACTCCTCGTAGTAACTACGGTAACTTCTGACACCCCCTTGAAGGTATCATGTTCAGGATGATATGGCAGCTACCCTTGCCGACCGGATGGTTTCCGACACTACCGAGTGCATGGTATTTTGCCAATGTGTTACAAATGGTGGGAACGGCGCGGTATTCGTCATGTTCGCTTCCTAAGAACAACATAGAACTGGTCAGGCTCGACCAGTGTCCGTACCATTGTTGTTAATGTTGAGTCTAGGGGCCTATAGAAATCATTTCTCCATCCACTCATTAAGAGACTAATAGTTGTGTCAATATAGACATAATAGATATTCATACCTCATGATATTGACATTCCACATTTGATTACATCCATGTGATCTTGATTATATGATAAATATTATCTGAATTTGATATTTTATGTGTTGTTTATATACCATGTGTGGAAGTACTTACTCTCCTAACATTTTAGGGAGTATGTGACTTCATGGAGAATGATCGTGTCATCGTCTGAAGGAAAGGAAAGACAATTCTTACGAGTAGGTAGTGCATCACTCTATTGTAGGATGTAACACCTGAGTCAGTATAATAAATTTTATCCTTGAAAAGTTGTAAAATTTTAGATTGTTTTGAAGGATCTGTCAAGGAAATTCCACCTGTTTTTATATGAAAGATATTTGCAAAAATTTATATCACATTTTTAAAATGGAGCTGCTTCTGCAATATATCATTTCTTCACCTATCTACTTATTTTAATTCCACTGAGTTAGGGTGTTATAATACTTTTAATGTTTTTAGGAAACACTAGTTTAAAAAAAAAGAACTTTTAAAAAAATTATATTTTTTACAATATTTTATAAGGATGTTACATTTAAAGTTCTATGTATAAAGTTTTTAACATATATTTATGGAAGGGAATCAAATTACTCCAAGATTAAATTTTAAAAAATTATTTCACATCATATTCATCAATTCTAGGGATGTCCAATGGTTTGAATTAGTGAGTCAATTTAAATCTTTAGATTTTCCTAAAACTAATGACTAAGATGCAAGAGTAAGTTGGAGTAAATGAATCTCCCTCTATATTTATATATGCCATGTATTTAAGAACAAACTTTTAGTATTAAATGCATTCATATTTCCTATAATTTATCTCAATTTAATAAAAAAAACAAAAATGTGAGTGAGAAACTCTATAAGAAAGTGAAAGTTGAAATAATGAATGAAATTGAAAAGTAAATAACATCGTTTGCTGATGTTTATTTTTTGGATGAATTGAATATCTACCCAAAAAGATATATTTGTGAATATCCATGGAAATAATGGATAGATTAAAAATCATTCATTGTTAAAATTGTTTCTTGGATTATATTCATTCATGTTCATTAATTCAATGGATGGATTTAATTTTTTTGAATTTGGAAGAATTATAAATTGTGGATAATTTTATCGCCTCTAGAGAAAATGGAAAGGAATGGGTAAACGAGGAAAGTTGTATACATACATCTTTTCCCACCATTCTAATCTAAATTCTTGATTTATTTTTATTATATTTATTTAAATGGACGATTATCACATGCTGCTTTTACTTTTTATTATATGTTTGATTGATTTAGATTTGATGATTTGGTTTTTGACAAATAAATTTAAAATATACATATAAATTGAATCAACCAAAAATATCACGATCTATAGACCTTTTACAAGGTGACATAAACAAAAAAAATATTTAGAAATCATTCATTTGTTAATATTTTATTTCCACAAAATATTTGATGCTTATTATTATCTCTCTATATATTTGTGTGAATTGAAACTGCATGATCTTAACTGGTTTTAATGAATAGTCCAACATCAATAAATAAGAAAAATGAAAATGTTGAAGATCATGAACATTGGAAAACACACGAATTTAATTGAATATACTTAAGTTTTATTGTTTTCTAGTCGAAGGTCTTGCCTTTGATAATTCTTTTTCATTTTTTAGGTATAACCAAGGGTATCACATCACCTTTATGTGTAAGGTATTAATTCTTTTTGGGGTGTATGACTACTCCTCCTTATAATTGTTGCTCACATGAATCGAATATTTAATTTTCAGCCTAAGATACATGTGGATCAAGTGAGGTCTTGCAATTGTATACTAATCTTATTTTGAGTGTGTTATCATTTAAAACTCACTGAAATTTAATTAGTCACGCCTGTAAATGCTCAAATATTGCATAATTGGTTTGCACCTTGAAACCCCTTTTACACTCCATATATACCATATTAACTATTAAGCCCTGAAAATGATTAAAAACTTTTACTTATCAAAATCACAAGTTTTTCAATGTTTTTTGAAGAAGAGTACTTCTATCCAAATTTTCAGAATGGATATTGTGCTTAAAGTGTTCTTGATAAGGATTATATCATCTTAGATTCGATGTAGAGTTCCTTAGTCTCTCTAAAAGTCATCTTCATTTATTGATTCAGAGTAATTCTTAGATTCACCATAGGGTTTGGTGATTGATTATAAAAAGGAAGTGGCATGTTTTCTTTTAGGTAATAGGTATTCTTGGTGAGAGTTTTGTGTAAAGCTTATATAAAAAACTTAATTACATAGTGAAACAATAAATCCTTGAAATCTGTAAGAAAGGCTGGATGCATATTTTAATTAAAGAAGATGAACCAATCACGATTATGAATCTCTTCACACCCTTACTCCTCTTTATTTACATTATATATTATTGTTTTTATAAGTTTACGCTTTTGTTACGGATATCTTGAATTAGTAATTTTTAAATTGATTGTACTTCTCCAAACCTATCTCACACCATCTTAGATTGTTTTATAGTGTACCAACACTGTGTTGGTCTAATAGTGTAAGACTCTGTTAGATCTCTAGGATGATTAAAAGATCAATGATTTGATACCTGTGAACTCTACTTATTAAAATGAGCAATCACACACCCCAAAATGGATTAGTTCCTTACTTAAAAGATGAAGTGATACCCTTGATAGTACCAAAAAAATTTATACTGTCTTTATAATTTGCATTTTATTAATTCAAACAAAGAAACCAAACGAAGAACAAAAACTCCAACCAATAGGATATGTAACAAATTATAGTTTTTTGGATCATAATAAATATAGTATGACATTTGTTAATTGGTTAAATTTGGTTTTAAAAAATATTATCAAATCCGTACCACACTAAGTCCAACTATATTTATAAAATTAATATAAAAGCTCATTAAAAATCGGTTTCCAATTTCTTGGGATTGATTGACAGTTTCATTTGGTTTTGAATTAATTATATTGAATGTGAGCACCCCTAATAGGAACAAAAATCAAGTTATAGAAAATATAAGAAATGATCTTGGCGAATAGGGAAGTATATGAGATTAAGGGACTAACAATGGCTGGAGATGAGTGTATGAGAGATACATTGATCTAGTGGTATAATGTCTCGTTGGATCTCCAAGAAGTTGATGGTTTTATTACCAGGAGCGACACTTATTGGGAGAAACAACCACAAACTCCAGAAATGATTAGTTTCATACCAAAAAAGGTGATGGGTGATAGTACCAAAAATATACAATGTTTTTAGCATGCATTCTACTATCTGTCCACCTCATTTAATTCTTTTAATTTAAATTTTCTAATTATTATTTAATAAAAAATTTAGATTAATCCTCAAAACAAATCATAACAATTTTTGAAAGGGATACCCATCAACTCATAAAAATTAGTTCTCACCCTCACATAAGATTTACCAAAATTTTGTTATTCAAATTAGGGTTTTAAGCATATTGATTTTTGTATTGATTAGTCCCGAGAAAGATCTTACCATGTTCAAGTGGTCTTCTTTAATTGTTAAACAGATGCATATCTCAAACCCATAATTAGGGGTGTCAATTGGATGATTTTAGATGGATTTGGATATGGATCCTAATGGATAGATAGAAAACTATCCATCAATTCATATAAATCAATTACATCACATTTTTAAATTATTCAATACATTCATATCCAATGGATTCCAATCTATCCATATCCAATGGATTCCAATCCATCCATATCCAATGGATTCCAATCCATCCGTTTTATTCATGTATCCATTTTAATGGATTGGATGGATGGATATCCAACCCACTTTTTTTAATTTGAACAAAACATTTTTAATAAAGTAATTTAAAAAAGAAAAATTCTTTTAAAAATTATTATTTAATAAAGCATTTTCAAATATGAATTTTAAAAAAATAATTTTCTTAACAAACACTTTTAAAAAGTGTTTTTTTGATAAACACTTTTAAAAAGGTGAATTTGTGAAGTTTTTTTTATAAGCACTCTTATTGGCAAGAATCTCTAGTGCAACATAATTGGCAGAAGTGTAAAAGTTTGGTTCGATTTTTGACACAATTTAGTGACCGAACCGAACACAAAGATATGGTTTGGTTATATTCGATTAACCGCAAAGTTTATTTAGGAACTGAACTGAACCGTTCATTTATGCTTCGATTCTGTTCCGCGGTTTTTTAACTTATTTAAATAAAATCCTTTATGAAATAGTTGAACAAAATTTGCAAAGTATAGAATCAACTAAATGAATACTATACACATCAATAATAAAGTATTTAATACTTTTTCTAGTAAAACAATAATAATTCAACATCTCAACGCACTACAAACTTGAAATTTTAGTCCACAAAATTTTCGACAATGTCAAACAAAATTTAAGAATGGCAAAGTTGGTACCAATTCTTTAGTCCAACGGTCTATCTTCTCAATGGATAATAGAGATAATAGATATTTAGGTTTGTTTACTAATTTATTTTTCTATTTGCCTCTTACTTATAGCCTATATGTATTAATAATCCTAAATTCTTAATCATATTTTATCTCCTAACTTTAAAGCTTAACCATCTAAATATAAAATAAAATTATTTTTTAATATGCAATTCGGTTCGGTTCTAATGGATCCAAAATTTACAAAATCGTGAACCGAATCGAACTTAAATGGTTCCAAATAAAAAAACTGAATCAAACCGCAGAACCGAACTGAACCGCAATTTATGGTTCGGTTCAGTTCGATTTCATCAGTTTCACGGTTTATACTGGAACTACTTACATCCTTAATAATTGGGACTTCCACAAGTTGTATCCAACAATCCATCACCCATCATCCTGAAATTTTAATTTTGTTATTATATTATCATATTAGTCAATAACCAAAATGATATATTTATACTTTGCATTAAGATGTTGGGGTAAAGCACTAAGGCTGAAATCGTTTATACTTTTTTGATAAGCACTTTTTAAAATCACAATTGCAATTTTCAACTTTTATAATGTGTGTGGGATTGTTCTTAAAAAGATGAGAGAAATTTTTTATATTAATACTGAATTAATTGGAAAAAATATGTTTTTAATATAATTTTTTTGGATGGATATACCCATGGATATCCATTGGATATAATTGATGGATTTGAATCCATCCATTATCAATACTATCCATTAGATTATATCCATTTAAATCCATTAGTTCTAACATATGGATTTGGATGGATTTTGGATTATGGATAATTTTACCACCCTACCCATAATCATGTTAAAACGGCCTTGTATTTCATGAAGATTCATAGCAACAAACATTTCATATAAAGACCATAACTCAACCTTAAAAAATCATAACATCACTTGTATGTTGATGGATTACAAAACCCAAAAGACCATAAAGATGATTATAATTGGTGTAGTGCTATTTATAGATAAACTAGACTAAAAATAGAAGTTCTATTTATCGATAAATGTATAGGTGTCTCCATAGCTAACCCTCTAAAATCAAATATACATTTTAATCCTTTTGTGGGTCTTTTTCATTTGTGATAACTTGTCCCTTTTTACTTAGAAAGGAAATCTATCTTTCCAACTATTAAATAAAGGTGTTGTATATTATCCACAAATGTCAAACATGGGTGAGGTAGAAGTTTACAGACATGAAATTTATAATTTGAGAAAGCAAGTTGAAAAAAATAAAATGTTAAATTTGGTGGTATTGATGGGAAAAAATGTATGCTTACTAGTATTTCCAAAAGGTTTATGTACATGGAAAAAATCACATGAACCTTTAAATAGAAGCAGCTTAAAGTACACAAGAGGTGCTCAAGACTCAGTCGATTTGTGCAAAGTATGGCCGTCATGTCCATTATGTGTCACATGCGGATGGAAGTATTTTTGCACAACTATAAGAAAAAGAAGATAAGAAAGAACAAGAAAATAAAGCATGAAGAAACCAAAATAATATAGAAGGAATATGCTACGACATTCACAGATCTAGAAATATGAAACGTGAGCAAAAGATGATAAGAAACTGAGGGCTTTTATAGTGAGACTCCAAGGCTTTTTAGGGTAAAATATCAGTGCTATTGCTACACCACTTGCGACATGGTAGGACCACAGACAACAGACAATGAGTATCGTTGCATGAGCTAACAATAAAATAAGAAATGTGCAAGTTGGCCACTTGGCCTCTTGGCCAGTTAGGTTACATTAATTAAAAGGTTTAATTTATAAGCATTAATTTCTTATTA
>NW_017723422.1:0-332 GCF_001865875.1 Lupinus angustifolius
GATGATGATAGGATGAGGACGAGAATGAGGATGAGAAAGAGGAAGAGGACGAGGATGAGGATAAGGATGAGGAAGAGGATGAGGATAGGATGAGCACGTAAATGAGGATGAGGATAGGATGAGGAGGAGGATGAGGAGGAGGATAGGATGAGGACGTGAATGAGGATAACGATGAGGGAGAGGATGAGGATGAGGATGAGGAAGAGTAGGAGGATGAGAATGAGGAAGAGGATGAGGTTAGGATGAGGATGACGATGAGGATAGGATGAGGACGAGGACGAGGATGAGGAAGTGGATGAGGATAAGGAAGAGGGTCTGATGAGGATGAGGAT
>NW_017723423.1:0-5920 GCF_001865875.1 Lupinus angustifolius
TCCTCATTCTCGTCCTCATCCTATCCTCATCCTCATCCTCTTCCTCTTCCTCATCCTATCCTCCTCCTCGTATTCATTCTCATCCTATCCTCATCCTCCTCCTCATTCATGTTCTCATCCTATCCTCATCCTCATCCTCGTCCTCATTCTCGTCCTCATCCTATCCTCATCCTCATCCTCTTCCTCATTCTATCCTCCTCCTCTTTCTCGTCCTCATCCTCTTCCTCATCCACATCCTACCCTCATCCTCATTATCGTCCTAATCATATCCTCATCCTCATCCTCATCCTCATTCTCGTCCTCATCTTATCCTCATCCTCATTCTCGTCCTCATCTTATCCTCATCCTCATTCTCGTCCTCATCTTATCCTCATCCTCATTCTCGTCCTCATCTTATCCTCATCCTCATTCTCGTCCTCATCTTATCCTCATCCTCATTCTCGTCCTCATCTTATCCTCATCCTCATTCTCGTCCTCATCTTATCCTCATCCTCATTCTCGTCCTCATCTTATCCTCATCCTCATTCTCGTCCTCATCTTATCCTCATCCTCATTCTCGTCCTCATCTTATCCTCATCCTCATTCTCGTCCTCATCTTATCCTCATCCTCATTCTCGTCCTCATCTTATCCTCATCCTCATTCTCGTCCTCATCTTATCCTCATCCTCATTCTCGTCCTCATCTTATCCTCATCCTCATTCTCGTCCTCATCTTATCCTCATCCTCATTCTCGTCCTCATCTTATCCTCATCCTCATTCTCGTCCTCCTCTTATCCTCATCCTCTTCCTCATCCTCATCCTCATTCTCATCCTCATCCTAATCCACTTCCTCATCCTCATCCTATTCTCATCCTCATCCTATCCTCATCCTTATCCTCATCCTCATCCTATTCTCAACTTCATTCTCGTCCTCATGCTATCCTCATCCTCATGCTCGTCCTCATCCTCATCCTATCCTCCTCCTTATCCTATCCTCATCCTCATCCTCATCCTCATCGTATTCTCAACCTCATTCTCGTCCTCATGCTATCCTCATCCTCATACTATCCTCATCCTCATTATCGTCCTAATCCCATCCTATCCTCATCCTCATCCTCATTCTCGTCCTCATCCTATCCACTACCTCATCCTCGTCATCTTGCTCGTCTTGATCCTCATTTTATCCTCATCCTCATTCTCGTCCTCATCCTATCCTCATCCTCATGCTCGTCCTCATCCTATCCTCATCCTCATGCTCGTCCTCATCCTATCCTCATCCTCATGCTCGTCCTCATCCTATCCTCATCCTCATGCTCGTCCTCATCCTATCCTCATCCTCATGCTCGTCCTCATCCTATCCTCATCCTCATGCTCGTCCTCATCCTATCCTCATCCTCATGCTCGTCCTCATCCTATCCTCATCCTCATGCTCGTCCTCATCCTATCCTCATCCTCATGCTCGTCCTCATCCTATCCTCATCCTCATGCTCGTCCTCATCCTATCCTCATCCTCATGCTCGTCCTCATCCTATCCTCATCCTCATGCTCGTCCTCATCCTATCCTCATCCTCATGCTCGTCCTCATCCTATCCTCATCCTCATGCTCGTCCTCATCCTATCCTCATCCTCATGCTCGTCCTCATCCTATCCTCATCCTCATGCTCGTCCTCATCCTATCCTCATCCTCATGCTCGTCCTCATCCTATCCTCATCCTCATGCTCGTCCTCATCCTATCCTCATCCTCATGCTCGTCCTCATCCTATCCTCATCCTCATGCTCGTCCTCATCCTATCCTCATCCTCATGCTCGTCCTCATCCTATCCTCATCCTCATGCTCGTCCTCATCCTATCCTCATCCTCATGCTCGTCCTCATCCTATCCTCATCCTCATGCTCGTCCTCATCCTATCCTCATCCTCATGCTCGTCCTCATCCTATCCTCATCCTCATGCTCGTCCTCATCCTATCCTCATCCTCATGCTCGTCCTCATCCTATCCTCATCCTCATGCTCGTCCTCATCCTATCCTCATCCTCATGCTCGTCCTCATCCTATCCTCATCCTCATGCTCGTCCTCATCCTATCCTCATCCTCATGCTCGTCCTCATCCTATCCTCATCCTCATGCTCGTCCTCATCCTATCCTCATCCTCATGCTCGTCCTCATCCTATCCTCATCCTCATGCTCGTCCTCATCCTATCCTCATCCTCATGCTCGTCCTCATCCTATCCTCATCCTCATGCTCGTCCTCATCCTATCCTCATCCTCATGCTCGTCCTCATCCTATCCTCATCCTCATGCTCGTCCTCATCCTATCCTCATCCTCATGCTCGTCCTCATCCTATCCTCATCCTCATGCTCGTCCTCATCCTATCCTCATCCTCATGCTCGTCCTCATCCTATCCTCATCCTCATGCTCGTCCTCATCCTATCCTCATCCTCATGCTCGTCCTCATCCTATCCTCATCCTCATGCTCGTCCTCATCCTATCCTCATCCTCATGCTCGTCCTCATCCTATCCTCATCCTCATGCTCGTCCTCATCCTATCCTCATCCTCATGCTCGTCCTCATCCTATCCTCATCCTCATGCTCGTCCTCATCCTATCCTCATCCTCATGCTCGTCCTCATCCTATCCTCATCCTCATGCTCGTCCTCATCCTATCCTCATCCTCATGCTCGTCCTCATCCTATCCTCATCCTCATGCTCGTCCTCATCCTATCCTCATCCTCATGCTCGTCCTCATCCTATCCTCATCCTCATGCTCGTCCTCATCCTATCCTCATCCTCATGCTCGTCCTCATCCTATCCTCATCCTCATGCTCGTCCTCATCCTATCCTCATCCTCATGCTCGTCCTCATCCTATCCTCATCCTCATGCTCGTCCTCATCCTATCCTCATCCTCATGCTCGTCCTCATCCTATCCTCATCCTCATGCTCGTCCTCATCCTATCCTCATCCTCATGCTCGTCCTCATCCTATCCTCATCCTCATGCTCGTCCTCATCCTATCCTCATCCTCATGCTCGTCCTCATCCTATCCTCATCCTCATGCTCGTCCTCATCCTATCCTCATCCTCATGCTCGTCCTCATCCTATCCTCATCCTCATGCTCGTCCTCATCCTATCCTCATCCTCATGCTCGTCCTCATCCTATCCTCATCCTCATGCTCGTCCTCATCCTATCCTCATCCTCATGCTCGTCCTCATCCTATCCTCATCCTCATGCTCGTCCTCATCCTATCCTCATCCTCATGCTCGTCCTCATCCTATCCTCATCCTCATGCTCGTCCTCATCCTATCCTCATCCTCATGCTCGTCCTCATCCTATCCTCATCCTCATGCTCGTCCTCATCCTATCCTCATCCTCATGCTCGTCCTCATCCTATCCTCATCCTCATGCTCGTCCTCATCCTATCCTCATCCTCATGCTCGTCCTCATCCTATCCTCATCCTCATGCTCGTCCTCATCCTATCCTCATCCTCATGCTCGTCCTCATCCTATCCTCATCCTCATGCTCGTCCTCATCCTATCCTCATCCTCATGCTCGTCCTCATCCTATCCTCATCCTCATGCTCGTCCTCATCCTATCCTCATCCTCATGCTCGTCCTCATCCTATCCTCATCCTCATGCTCGTCCTCATCCTATCCTCATCCTCATGCTCGTCCTCATCCTATCCTCATCCTCATGCTCGTCCTCATCCTATCCTCATCCTCATGCTCGTCCTCATCCTATCCTCATCCTCATGCTCGTCCTCATCCTATCCTCATCCTCATGCTCGTCCTCATCCTATCCTCATCCTCATGCTCGTCCTCATCCTATCCTCATCCTCATGCTCGTCCTCATCCTATCCTCATCCTCATGCTCGTCCTCATCCTATCCTCATCCTCATGCTCGTCCTCATCCTATCCTCATCCTCATGCTCGTCCTCATCCTATCCTCATCCTCATGCTCGTCCTCATCCTATCCTCATCCTCATGCTCGTCCTCATCCTATCCTCATCCTCATGCTCGTCCTCATCCTATCCTCATCCTCATGCTCGTCCTCATCCTATCCTCATCCTCATGCTCGTCCTCATCCTATCCTCATCCTCATGCTCGTCCTCATCCTATCCTCATCCTCATGCTCGTCCTCATCCTATCCTCATCCTCATGCTCGTCCTCATCCTATCCTCATCCTCATGCTCGTCCTCATCCTATCCTCATCCTCATGCTCGTCCTCATCCTATCCTCATCCTCATGCTCGTCCTCATCCTATCCTCATCCTCATGCTCGTCCTCATCCTATCCTCATCCTCATGCTCGTCCTCATCCTATCCTCATCCTCATGCTCGTCCTCATCCTATCCTCATCCTCATGCTCGTCCTCATCCTATCCTCATCCTCATGCTCGTCCTCATCCTATCCTCATCCTCATGCTCGTCCTCATCCTATCCTCATCCTCATGCTCGTCCTCATCCTATCCTCATCCTCATGCTCGTCCTCATCCTATCCTCATCCTCATGCTCGTCCTCATCCTATCCTCATCCTCATGCTCGTCCTCATCCTATCCTCATCCTCATGCTCGTCCTCATCCTATCCTCATCCTCATGCTCGTCCTCATCCTATCCTCATCCTCATGCTCGTCCTCATCCTATCCTCATCCTCATGCTCGTCCTCATCCTATCCTCATCCTCATGCTCGTCCTCATCCTATCCTCATCCTCATGCTCGTCCTCATCCTATCCTCATCCTCATGCTCGTCCTCATCCTATCCTCATCCTCATGCTCGTCCTCATCCTATCCTCATCCTCATGCTCGTCCTCATCCTATCCTCATCCTCATGCTCGTCCTCATCCTATCCTCATCCTCATGCTCGTCCTCATCCTATCCTCATCCTCATGCTCGTCCTCATCCTATCCTCATCCTCATGCTCGTCCTCATCCTATCCTCATCCTCATGCTCGTCCTCATCCTATCCTCATCCTCATGCTCGTCCTCATCCTATCCTCATCCTCATGCTCGTCCTCATCCTATCCTCATCCTCATGCTCGTCCTCATCCTATCCTCATCCTCATGCTCGTCCTCATCCTATCCTCATCCTCATGCTCGTCCTCATCCTATCCTCATCCTCATGCTCGTCCTCATCCTATCCTCATCCTCATGCTCGTCCTCATCCTATCCTCATCCTCATGCTCGTCCTCATCCTATCCTCATCCTCATGCTCGTCCTCATCCTATCCTCATCCTCATGCTCGTCCTCATCCTATCCTCATCCTCATGCTCGTCCTCATCCTATCCTCATCCTCATGCTCGTCCTCATCCTATCCTCATCCTCATGCTCGTCCTCATCCTATCCTCATCCTCATGCTCGTCCTCATCCTATCCTCATCCTCATGCTCGTCCTCATCCTATCCTCATCCTCATGCTCGTCCTCATCCTATCCTCATCCTCATGCTCGTCCTCATCCTATCCTCATCCTCATGCTCGTCCTCATCCTATCCTCATCCTCATGCTCGTCCTCATCCTATCCTCATCCTCATGCTCGTCCTCATCCTATCCTCATCCTCATGCTCGTCCTCATCCTATCCTCATCCTCATGCTCGTCCTCATCCTATCCTCATCCTCATGCTCGTCCTCATCCTATCCTCATCCTCATGCTCGTCCTCATCCTATCCTCATCCTCATGCTCGTCCTCATCCTATCCTCATCCTCATGCTCGTCCTCATCCTATCCTCATCCTCATGCTCGTCCTCATCCTATCCTCATCCTCATGCTCGTCCTCATCCTATCCTCATCCTCATGCTCGTCCTCATCCTATCCTCATCCTCATCCTCATCCTATCTTCCTCCTTATCCTCATCCTCTTCCTCATCCTCATCCTCATACTATCCTCATCCTATCCTCATCCTTTACCACATTCTACTCCTCATCCTATCCTCGTCGTCATGCTCATCCTATCCTAATA
>NW_017723424.1:0-15221 GCF_001865875.1 Lupinus angustifolius
CCTAGGAAATAGAGGTGGGTCGTAAAGACACCCTTAAATACCAATTTTTTTTAGACAGAATCTTTCTAGACATGTATTCCCACTTCATTATATTTTTCCGATAATTCATAAATCTTATTTTTTTGTAAGTAAAACATTTTACTTAAACTAACCTTTTAAAATAAGATCATTAAGCTAGACATATCATTTTTAAAGTAAGTCAATTTAAACAAAATCAATACTTTTAAATCAATATTTTTTAAGTAAATCTTACCATTTTAAAGTAAGTTCGCGTAACTAAGATTCAACATTTTTAAATCATTTTACCATCTCAGACTTCATAACACTTTAAGTTTATAAAGTCTAGACTTTTAGATAAATCTCATTATTTCAAGTATACTATTAAAAACAAATTTCATGAACATCTTAACACCTCCTAATTTTTTAGGAAAAAACCTCAAGGGTTAGTAAGTGTTATTTTCATAGTCATGAAAAAGAATGACTCTTAATTTAATATTTTATACTAAACATATTTTAGTTATTCTTACCACTTTAAAGTAAATCAACTAAAATAAATACAACAATTTTTTTATGAACATCTTAACACCTCCTAATTTTTTAGGAAAAACCTCAAGGGTTAGTAAGTGTTAATTTCATAGTCATGAAAATAAATCTTAAGGTAAGACTTTCTACTACTTTAATATCCAAAACTTCATAACACTTTAAGTTTATGAAGTCAAGAATAAATCATCTTTTATCCTAAATCATTATTTTAACTTGGAAATCAAAGAGCAAAATATGCTAAAAATGAAATATTTTCAACAACAACTCATCAACACATAAACTTTCAAGAATAAAATACAAACTTTTTCCTAAACTCATTAAAGGTTCCTTTGATGTTAAAATCATCATCTTCAAACATATTCAAATACTAACAAAAATTTCTAATATTTCCAAACGAATAACTCATCTAACCTTGTCCAAAGATATAATTTTTCCATCTAAGAACAAGGAAGAAATTTCAAGATTTACAAAAGTCAAAAACTACATAAAGGTTCATATGATTTTATTATCATCCCCTTTAGTTATGCCTTCATAAAATACTTAAAGAACAAATATAAACTCTACTTTATGAACAACATAATAAAAGCTCATAACTTTCTATGAAGTATGAGAAGAAGATGAAGAAGAGAAAATAAAAGACTACATTAGTTTGTATAGGTGTATAGGGAATTTAGTGTAAAAATGAGAGAATGTGGTGAGATATTTATAGGAGAGCCTCACCTTCATCAAATCTGAAAATTTAATTCAAATTAAGTAGATTTAGACTAGATAGGTGATGTGTCTAATGGTGGTGGAGTGAGAGGATTTGTTGAGTGATTTAGGGGCTTTTGGAAGCTTTTGCATTACTTGTGTAACAAGTAAGTGGCTCATGAAATGGTGACTTTCAAATTTATTGATATGTTGTATTTTCCCGATAAATGTCGTGTCCGAACATTTTCGGATAATTTCGTCCGGAAATATACAATCTCACGATTTAGGACATTTGCCCGAAACGTTGAAACTTGAATTTCGAGGTGAAAAATATCTAGATATACGTTACAGACAAATTTGGTGTCTATTTTTACTAGAAATAATATTTTGAAGTTAACAGTGAAATCATAATTCGATTTCGAGTTACAGAACTCAAACAATGGGTGAAAACTCAATAAAACGACCCGAAATCGTCTCGAAAACTTTTATTCTCCAAATATCTTGAAAAAATAGGGAAAACAAGAAAATCATAATAAAAGACTAAAACTCAACTGAGGTTTTGCCTAAAACATTACTTATTAATTTATATAATTAATCCATTAATACTAATTACTTAATTTAAAGTGCTTTGAAAACACGGTGTTACACCTTCTTCTTATACCATACTTCCTCTGGAATGTCTCCATTCAAGGGTCTTGAAGGTGTCAGATTTATGAGGTATATTACAGTCTTCACTGCTTCACACCAAAAATACTTGGGGAGATTAACATCTTGCAACATGCATCTGATCTTCTCCTCAATTTTGTGATTCATCCTCTCAGCTACTCCATTCAACTGAGGAGTCTTTGGTGGTGTCTTCTCCAATCTGATATCGTAAGCCTTGAAATAGGCGTCAAATGGACCATGATACTTTCCACCATTGTCTGCTTTCACACACTTCAACTTCTTCCCAGTCTCACGTTCTACTAGTGTATGGAACTCTTTAAATGCTGATAGTACTTGATCTTTGTTTTTCAACAAGTACACTCATACTCTTCTCGAGTGATCATCTATGAATGTGACAAAGTAGTAGGCTCCTCCAAGAGATCTTTCAGATGGTGCACAAACATCTTAATGCACCAATTCAAGTACTTCATCTCTCCGTGATAGATTGCTTGTTCTCTAAAAATTGACTCTATGTTGTTTACCATAAAGACAATCACTACAAAAATCTAAAGTTTGACGTTTTATACCTAGAAGGTGGTCTTTGGCGAGCATCTGAAGTGCCTTCTCACTCATGTGCCCCAATCGCCTATGCAAAAGATCATTGGATTCAGTAGCAACATTTGCTTCCCCAGAATAAATTCCTCCTTGCATAATGTACAAAGATCCTTCATTTGAGCCTCTAACAATAACTAGGTTGCCTTTTGCTAATTTCCATTTTTCAGCACCAAAAGTGGCTTGCAAAAACAAACATCATAACTTACCCGTTGAGATAAGGTTGAGACACATATCTGGGACATGTCTCACCTCCTTTAGCACAAGTTTTCCTTCTGTGTCTGTTAGCAGCACAATATCACCAATTTCTGCAATTTTACTAGTAACATGGTTCCCATTTTCACAGTACCATAATCACCTTTCTTGTAGTTTGACAAGAAACCTTCATGTGGACTTACATGGAAAGAAGCACCAGAGTCAACGATCCAAGCACTACCACCATATGCAACATTTAGGTAATTATCTTCTCCAATTAGGAGAACATCATCATCTACGGCGACGACTGTGGTAGACTTTTGACCATTTTTCCTGGGTTCAACTAAATCTTCATGGACATTTCCAGCTTTCTGGTCTCTCTTCAAGGACCTACATTCATATATTTTATGTCCTTCTTTACTATAATAATAACATGTTATTGATCTCATGCGAGATTGAGAGCGACGTCTGAATTTGCTTTTGCTACTTCCACGAGATCCATTCCTCCCATGAGTTTCACTTCTTCCACGTCTCTCCACAATATTTGCTTCATAGTGGAAGGATGTACTCCATCCTTTTCTTCTGGATTCTTCATTCAATAGATTGTCTGAAACAATGTCCATTGAGACCTTCCCATCAGGGACTGAGTTGCTGAGTTGCTGAGCGTGACCACCAATATATCCTAGCTTTTAGGCAACAAACTCAATAGCAGAAGTGCTTGCATCTCATCATCTATCTTCATATTTATCTTTGTCAATTGATTGACAAGACCCTTGAATGAACTCAAGTGCTCTATCATGCTCTGATCATCTCTGTAGTCGAGTTTCACCAGCCTTCTGACAAGATATGCTTTATTTCTAGGAGTTTTCTTTTGAATCATAGATTCAAGTTTCAACCATAACTCATAAGCATTTGTGTATATGGACACATACTCAAATAAACTTCTACCAATATACTTTCAAATCATTGCAACAACTTTTCGATTCGAAAGCTCTCAATCTTTGTCACCCTTATCTTCTGGCTTGTCTTTGCAAGAAATAGGCTCATGCATATCCTTGCAATATAAATGATTATCCATCATGGGCTTCCAATAGGAATAGTTGTTATATGTCAACTTGAACATATCTCCATCAAATGAGATATTAGCAGATCCTTCCATCTTGGACTACACAGGCTAAGCTCTCCGAATAAACCTGGGAGCTCTGATACCACTGTTGGGAAATTCAGAACCAATTTCCCTCCTATGTATGATGCAAAATGGGCACTCGTGGAAGCAGCAACTGTATAAATAAAATAGAGAAGATTAGAAGAATAACACCAAAAATTTTAACGTGGAGAAACCTCCTCAATATGAGAAGGAAATAATCACGGGACCTAGTCTAGAAAATATCTCCACTATAGAAAGTAGGATTACAATATTTGACTCTCTCTTACAAAGAGGATAACACTCAATCTCACCCAAAAAGGTTGGAAATACAAACTCTCTCTAGTATCTCACTAAGAATACAAATCTCACACTATGTGGATATAAACTCTCTCACTTTCTCTCTATGTTGTTCTTTCTCACTTGCTTGTTGTATCTCTTCCTCGCAAGTCCCCTATATATAGTGAAGGGGAGGAAGGCTCCATCATAAAGACATAGTGAATGATTAATTGTTGTCATACTTTTCAAGACAATTTGAAAAGTGCTACTCCAACTTTCTAAGTTAGACTTCATAATTCTCAAGAGTCAAAGAATAATTCCAAGACTTTGGAATAACCATCGTTGAATGTACTCAATGGTTCATCTACCAAGATTCATTGATCTTGCTTCCACATCAATTAGGAAGAATTCCCAACAGGTCCTATGTTCGTAGAGATGGACAACATTGTCTTTCTATATGAAGGGGACAAAGAGCTTAGGGTTTGATCGAACAAGATTAACATTATGTATTATAACACAATGATAATCCTGTAAGTAGAATGGATGCTTTAATATTCTATCACCCCTTATAGGAAAAATGATTATTGTTGAGAAAGGGATATATGGGTATTGATGGGTGGGCTCTACTAGACTAGGATGAGATGATGGCGTTTTGCTATTTGACCTATGTGTGTTATTTTCTGAGTTTGCAGTAGGTTGTCTAATAGGGAAGATATAATGTTGGAATGGTTTCAGTAGAGGCAGAATTGGGTATGTTTGAGTGAGTAAGGGGTGACATATTTATAGAAAATTACATTTCTACTATTCTCCAATGTCCTAGTGATCAAATTGAGCACTGTATATTTCTTTGTGCCATCCTTATATCCTAAAAACATATAATTCTTTTCCCTTGGATCAAGCTTTCTCCTATTAAGTGTTGATGAGCTTGCATAACACAAGCAACTAAAAACATTCAAATGTTACAGATCACGAATCCTTTGATATAGGATTTCATAAGGAGATTTCTTATCTAGCATAGGAGTTTGTAATAAGTTGACAGTGTGCACAACATGCTTAATAGAATAGTACCAATATAACTTGGGCAACTAGCTTTGAATTAGGAGATCTCTTACTATATTTAACTTGTGTTAGTGTTTCCTTCCCACTACTCAATTCTGTTGAGGAGCATAAACACGTGAGGTTTAATTAATTTAATATCCCTCTATTTGAGTAAAATGGTAGCATAGAAAACTCTGCTCTATTGTTATTTTCTCTCACTTTCACTTTGTCAAAAAATTGATCATCAAACATGAATACAAAGTCTTGTAATAGCTTAGAGGTTTCACCTTTTCTTTTTATAAGAAATATTCAAGTGAATCTATAATGATCATCAATATTCAAGAAATATACTACAAGAAATTTGCCATATATTTATGGACAAAAACTATAGGTAAAAGGTAAAAAGTTGTAGGTATAGCACAAAAAACTTTTACTTACAAACGTCTTGTCCATTGTATTTAAGTCGCTATACCTACAAATTTTCGCTGTCACTAAAGGTTTTAGTGGCGACTGTCAAGAGCGTATGTATAAACTTTAACCTATACCTTCGGATTCTTTCCATCACTAAAGGTATTTAGACCTACGAATTTTCCCTATTATTTTAGGTTTTAGTGATGCTATTCATAACTGTAGATATAAAGCTAAAACTTTTACCTTCAGTTTTTGTTCATCATTATAGATTAATATAATTTTTTATACCTACGGTTTTATTCCATTAGTATAAGTACTGGTGATATTAAAAGAGTCATACCTATATCCACAGTCTCATTTCGACTTATTTTAGTGATTGATGATAATATGACATTATAATATGAATATAATGATTTTTTTTATCTAAACACATCATTGTATTTAAAATTAAAAAATTCAAAGAATCCAATGAATTATATGAGTTTAAATATGTCCATCTAAAAATAACATACCTATATATAGCATAGACATCAAAAAGTTTTATAATCCTAAAAATTACACAATTTGAATCAAGTCCATTCTAATAGATACAAATAGTGTTTCCAAAAACAAATCAAAATGGTTCATTTCCTACATTATTGCATCAAAAAATAAATTAGTTGCCTAATCTTCACCTTCAAAAATAAAAAATTCATCATTGAATGAATAAATTAAATTAATGAAAAAACTCTAGTAATAAACATATTCATTATCTTCATTGTAATCCGAATTTGGAGAACCAAAAGAAGTTGGGGTAGTAGAAGAATCTTATGGGAAAAAAATATAATACAAGTTAACATTCAAGTGAAGTCATTGTAATATGCAACTCAATTGTATCATTTAAGGTATAAAGAGTGAGCATATACTATATGTAATATGACCAGTGGCTAAAATATGTCAAACATCATAAAGGAGTTAACTTGTATTCTTTTCCTTTCCCTTTCAATAAAGGAGTTAACTTGTATTTTTTTCCTTTGCCTTTCAATAAAGGAGTTAACCTAAATTACACTTTTTGCATTGTGTGCTAGATGGATCTATTAGGATTTAGGATAGTATTTATCTACATGGTCATGCATTAGAAGGATAAGAGACCATGAACATTGAAGTAAGAATTTGGTCTTCTAATTAGTTTCTTGAGACTTCATGGATATTTGGGTAAATTTTATAGACTAATGTAGTGTAATGAGCAAGGATGGTATTTGAAAAATAATCACATCCTTTATAAAATATCTAACTTAAGCAAGCAAGGAAGAAAACTATAATCTTAAATGTTGTGATAAATGTCACATGACAAAATAATTGAGACTCTAATGTGAACCTCTTGGTGAAAAGGCTGTTGAACGATCTATCTTGGTTGGTGCTTGGCCTAAGCTCATGGTTGAATAGAGCTCTTGAGAGTAAGCAGCGGAAATATATTGGAATTGGATAAAAGAAGATGGAAAAGATTTGAGGTGAAGAGGCCACAACACTTGAGGTGTTGATAAGCCAAAGTGATGCTCGCCACAAGAACTTGGTTCTTGATAAGAACTTCTAATCTTGGTTCAGTCAAGAAGGTTTGGAGAATACTCTCACAAGGATATAATCCTTTTTGATTCACAAAGAATTCAACTTAACTTAACTTGTTTATTCCATTGCAAAAGGCTTACATTTATAGGCAAGCCATTAGGCTCCCACGGTTTCAACTAAGACTAATGCATGGTAAATTTACATTGGATTCCATAAACCAAATGAATCTACTCCTAAACTAGACTATATTCGAATGGTAAAGAAATGAGCACCTGTGATTCGTGTGTTTTATTACAATTGAAAGACAAACTTAATGACTTGGCCTAGGATGCCTTGATTGCCACGGTTGGGGAGTGATGAGCATGATATTCCATTCCTCCTTAAGTGCACGGCTCAACAATTAAGTCATATGATCAATGAGACTTGAAGACTCCTTATTTCCCACGGCTAATGCTTTGATGAGCTCCATTAGATTCTCCTAATTTGGCACATGGCAATTGTTGTAGTTAAGCCTTCTTAATACTCCTCGGGTACACCTGGACTTGGCATAGGATTCTTTTCCTAAGCAATGAAATTCCCATGGCTAACTGTTGATTAATGATGCACTAAATAGCATAGAATGTCATTGGTGCAATATGGTAGGCTGCCAACGGCTAGAACATGTGCATAATGCACCATCAATGCACCATTAAGGCCTCAAACAACCATATGCTAATTTCACACGAGCATCTTTTCTCCAACAACTCTGAAATTAACTTAGGATCCCTCTGGATGAAATGTGCTCAGGTGGATTTAGCTCCAACGGTCCAGATATGGTGTTTAAGCCTCATAAATGCTCCATTAAGCTCCTCCACGGTCATGTTTTGATTCCCTTAGAGTAATCTCCCTCCAATGGCTACAATAGTCTTTATTTACCTGCAAAATAATATTAGAGTAAGTTAGAATGAGTTTGGTTCACAAAAAATATAAGTTGGTCCAAGCATTAAAGTGTCGGTTACACTATTAGGTTTGACTTAATCATCCATGAGTCATTTTTCATTCTGGTCAATTTTTATGGGCAGATTTATGATGAACATACTTGAATTAAATTAACTAAGTATTGGACAAAATTTAGCCCAAACATTTATTATAAAAATTAAATTTTCTCAACACTAACTAAATTATCTAGGCCTGACTCGGTCAGGCTACACACAGTGCCCATGCGCCTCGGTCAGATTTCCTGGCCAGGCCAGTTTGGCCCAGTGCCTGGTGCAACAATGGGTGCACCAGAGACTGCAACTCGGTCAGAGTTGTCTCGGTCAGGATTCACGGCTGATGCGTATGGCTCCATGTCAGGGCCATTTTTGGCGCCTGGGTCAGACTCGTGGCTTGCCTCATGCGCATGGCCTGGTCCATCCTTGGCTCGGTCATAACCATGGACCAAGATGCTAGTGAGCATCTTTAGACCCCCTAGGGCTATCTTTGGCTCACCATCATGGATCAACATTATGAGTTATCCAAGGATATTTTGAGCCCTTTTTGCTCTAGCCCTAGTCATAGGACCACTTATGCCTTCAAGGCCATCAATATGAAAGTTAGGATCTTTGAGGTTCACATCATCCCCTCCTTCTTGAAGAGATTTTGAATTCAAAATTGTATCTTCTTTACCTATATAGAATGGAAACAAATCATCAATACTTATTAGATCATCATTAGATAAATACTTCCCTTGCATTAGGATGTTAGTTGCCTTGGTACAATCTTTAGTAAATACTATTTGATTGATTAAGCCATCCATGAGTCCAATCTCAAAACAAGTGACCATTGTCTTGGCTTCCCATAAGTCATCAACCCCTTTGATGATTCTAAGCTCCTGAAAATTTTTAGAAACATATTTTGGCAAAACAAAGTTAATTGTGAAAATAAATAGAGGTGTGGTGAGTTGTTTGGTTAGAACAACTGTTTGATCTTCCACTTTATCCATAAGATATAGTGGCTTTCTCTCCCTCTCTTTTTGTATATTCTCACTTTCTTTTGTTTTCCTCTCACTTTTTTTTTCTAGTGCTATTTTTCTTTTCAAGATCTTCTTGTCCTCAATTACTTGCTTAGGGGTTAATGGTGAAAGTATCACTCTCCTTTTGTTGTGTATCAATGTATACTTGTTTGTTCTTTCATCATGTGTTGCTTTTTTGTCATATTGCCAAGGACGACCTAGTAATAAATGACTAGCCTCCACATCCACCACATCACATAAAACCGAATCTTCATAGATCCCAATAGTAAAAGGAACTTCAACTTATTTATCAACAAGAATTTCTCTCACCTCACTCAATCATTGTAATCAGTATGGAGTGGGATGTGTCTTAGTTTCAAGGTTTAGTTTGGATACTAGCCTTGTACTAGCCACATTGGTGCAACTTCCACTATCAATTATCAAACAACAAACCTTATCACCAACTAAACATCTTCTGTGGAAGATGTTTCCTCTTTGGTCAGCTTCTTGGTCTTTGATTTGGCTTCCTAATAGCCTCCTCACACAAGCAAGTCACTTTCATGAACTATAGCATCATCCTCCTCATGACCATCCTCTTCATCACTTGAGGCTTTGGATTGAGATTCTATCTCTCCATTAGTCATGATCATTGTCTTTCTTGTAGGGCATTGAGAGGCAATGTGCCCAAGGCCTAAGCACTTGAAACACTTAACATCTCTACTCTTTTGACTTGGAACCACGGCTAGTTTACCTTGGCATGTAGTCATGAATCCCTTGGTGCTGGGTGTAGCTTCTTTTGTTGGGCTCTCCTTCTTGAGTTTGTCCCCCCACCTTGATGATTGATATTTGGAACTAGAACTCGAAGAGAATTTAGACTTCTTCCGCCTCAATTGCTCCTCTACTTTTATTGCTTGTTGTACTAGATCATCCAACTCAACATAGTGTTGTAATTCAACAATGTCTTGGATGTCTTGATTCAACCCATGTAAGAACCTTGCCATAGTGGCTTCTCGGTCTTCCTTGAAATATTCATCAACACTTTTAGACCCTTGCGTGAGCCTTTGTAGTTTGTTGTGAATATCCCTTTGATAGGATTTAGGAACAAACCTCCTCCTCATGATCAACTTTATTTCTTCCCCTGTATCAATTGGTTCAGCACCAATCATTCTCCTATCCTTTTGAAGCTGATCCCACCAAATTATGGCACCCTCCTTGAATTCCAAGGCTGCCACCTTTACTTTCTTCTCCTCATTGTAAGAATTGCAATCAAACACTTGTTCAATTTTTAATTCCCATTCAAGGTAAGCCTCCAGATCATTCTTGCCAATAAAGGTTGATACCTTTATCTTGACTCCTTCTAGTTTGTTATCCTCCCTTCCTCTCCCCTTCCTTCATTCCCTCATTTGCCTACCCCTGCCTCTTTCATCATCCGAGTCACTTGAATACCTATAAGCATGGTTGTCAAGCCTCCTATCATACTCCAATATCATTTGCTCCATTTGCCTTTGAAGTGTTTGAAATTGTGTGGTGATCATGGCATGTAAGGTTGTGGTCCTTGGGGACAATGGAGAATTATCACTTTCGTGATTGGACATTTCACTCAAACTCACATGTATCACTCACTTTTTGTTTGTGGAAAATGTAGGAATTGTGTTTCACTCAACACTCTATCCTCCACGGCCTTCTTAAGTAAACCAAGTTTTGAACCAAGAATTTTGTGAAAGAAAATCACTCCAACTTCTCAAAATTGGAACGTTGTGACTTGAGTTACACCTGGAAATTGACACTTTTTGTTTAGACTCTTTTTTCGATTCTTTGAACTTTTGTAGAATCATTTTTGACACTTTTGATTTTTGGACTTTGACTCTTTTTGACACTTTATTTATTTATTTTGGACTTTGACACTTTTTTTTTGACACCTTTTGATTTTGGACTTTGACACTTTTGAAAGATAAAGATAAAGAAAGATAGATATACTCACGGCCAAAAGAAAAGATTAGTGAACACCAAGCAAGAGACTAGCTCTGATGCCACTTGATGTGAACCTCTTGGTGAAAAGGCTCTTGAACGATCTATCTTAGTTGGTGCTTGGCCTAAGCTCACGGTTGAGTAGAGCTCTTGAGAGTAAGCAGCGGAAATATATTGGAATTGAATAAAAGAAGATGGAAAATATTAGAGGTGAAGGCGCCACAACACTTGAGGTGTTGATAAGCCAAAGTGATGCTTGCCACAAGAACTTGGTTCTTGATAAGAACTTCTAATCTTGGTTCAGCCAAGAAGGTTTGGAGAATACTCTCACAAGGATATAATCCTTTTTGATTCACAAAGAATTCAACTTAACTTAACTTGTTTATTCCATTGCAAAAGGCTTACATTTATAGGCAAGCCACTAGGCTCCGATGGTTTACAACTAAGACTAAGGCACGGTTTGCAATTAAGACTAATGCATGGTAAATTTACATTGGATTCCATAAACCAAATGAATCTACTCCTAAACTAGACTGTATTCGAATGGTAAAGAAATGAGCACATATGATTCATGTGCTTTATTACAATTGAAAGACAAACTTAATGACTTGGCCTAGGATGCCTTGATTGCCACGGTTGGGTAGTGATGAGCATGATATTCCATTCCTCCTTAAGTGCACGACTCAACAATTAAGTCATATGATCAATGAGACTTGAAGACTCCTTATTGCCCACAGCTAATGCTTTGATGAGCTCCATTGGATTCTCCTAATTGGGCACATGCAATTGTTGTAGTTAAGCCTTCTTAATGCTCCTCGGGTACACTTGGACTTGGCATAGGATTCCTTTGCTAAGGAATGAAATTCCCACGGCTAAGTGTTGATTAAGGATGCACAAATAGCATAGAATGTCGTTGGTGCAATATGGTAGGCTGCCAACGGCTAGAACATGTGCATAATGCACCATCAATGCACCATTAAGGCCTCAAACGGCCATATGTTAATTCCATACGAGCATCTTTGCTCCAACAACTCTGAAATTAACTTAGGATCCCTCTGGATGAAATGTGCTCAGGTGGATTTAGCTCCAACGATCCTGAGATGGTGTTTAAGCCTCATAAATGCTCCATTAAGCTCCTCCACGGTCATATTTTGATTCCCTTCGAGCAATCTCCCTCCAACGGCTACAATAGTCTTTATTTACCTGCCAAATAATATTAGACTAAGTTAGAATGAGTTTGGTTCACGAAAAATATAAGTTGGTCCAAGCATTAAAGTGTCGGTTACACTTTTAGGCTTGACATAATCATCCACGAGTCATTTTTCATTTTGGTCAATTTTTATGGGCAGATTTATGATGCACATACTTGAATTAAATTAACTAAGTGTTGGACAAGATTTAGCTCACACATTTATTATAAAAATTAAATTTGCTCAATACTAACTAAATTGGCTAGGCCTGACTCGGTCAGGCTACGCCAGTGCCTGATGCGGCATGCTAGGCGCATACGCTTCAGTCAGATTTCCTGGTCAGGCTAGTTTGGCCCAGCGCCTGGTGCAACACTGGGTGCACCAAAGACCTCAACTTGGTCAGAGTTGTCTCGGCCAGGATTCACGCCTGATGCGTCTGGCTCCATGTCAAGGCCATTTTTGGCGTCTGGGTCATACCTGTGGCCTGCCTCATGCGCATGGCCTGGTCCATCCTTGGCTCGGTCAAAACCATGGACCAACATGCTAGTGAGCATCTTTAGACCCCTTGGGCTATCTTTGTCTCACCATCATGGATGAACATTATGAGTTGTCCAAAGGCATTTTGAGCCCTTTTTGCTCTAGTCCTAGTCATAGGACATCTTATGCCTTTAAGGCCATCAATATCAAAGTTAGGCTCTTTGAGATTCACATCAGACTCCATACTTTATGATGTTTCTATTCCTTGTAACAAAAGGAGTTTCACGTTCTAAGAATTGTTCTATCATCATTCCCATGCATGACATATTGTGACATGTTTGAAATTTAACGTAGTAATTAACATGATGGTCCATTTATTTAAATGTCCTTCTATTCCTTAGTTTATAAGATTGTATAAACTGGTTTTTGACAAGGGAAATCTAAAATAATTCACACTTCTAGTACTTCCTTGATCAAACAGAAAGAAAGATTAGGTAAAAATTTATAAAGTTCCCTAAACTCTCCTTTAGGATCTAGTAACCAACAGAAACCATGGATAAGTTAAACTGAGTTATTCATAAGCTAACTATGGCTAGATATAGTCACATCAAAGTTATTATTGGGCTATAGTTGTACACTTGTAATTGTGCAACTTTATTTGATAAATTAAATGACCAAGGATCATATCCACATACCACTATTTGAAAGCCAATAGAAGTAACTCCAAGATAGTATTTGAACCATCATTTCATAGGCTCCCTGACAATATCATATTGTGCACTGAATCCAACATAAGTTGTTAGGGTGCCTACGATATAGACCAACATATTCATTGAGCAATATTTACAGTTAGAATGATTGAACTCTGAAGCAAACTAGGGAAAGGAAGAGTAATTTGTAAAACTAATGACATGGTAATAACAAAGTAGCATATTAGCAATCTCTAGGGAAGGGCGAATAGTAAAATATCAAATCCTCATGCATGATTGTATATAAAAACCTTATCCGTAGCTTCTTTAGCCTAAATATCTAAAGGTAAAGGGTTTTATCTGTCACAATTTCTCTTTAAACATAACATTAGCTAAGTCAAAAAATGATTGGTTGTAAAGTTCCAGTTGCGAATGATAAATGAATCATACAACTGCAAAAAAAAGAGAGCTTATTAGGGATACAAATTATGCATGATCTGATATGTCATGACAGTCTAAATAAACTTTAATAGTAGTGAATATGTTTTGTTTCTTAAACATCATACCATATCCTCAATGAGTTTGCAATAAATATGCAACAAAAGTGTTTATTATCTTGAGATATGTGACATATCAATGATTTTGTATTCAACAACCATTATAATTGTAGGGTAAAAAATAGACAAGGATAAGAACTGTTAGGTTTATTCAAGTGTGAAGTCCCACATTGGATATGCGGGGAAGAGTGAAAGAGTTTATAAGAAGGAAAGATCCATGGAACTAATGCCTTAAGGTTTTGGTTCAAGACGTGGTGTCTCACTTGTGACCCCTCTCTCTTCCCATACCCATTTAACAATGGAATTCCCTGGTAGTTGGAGGCTCCCCGGTCGCAATCTGGTCCGACAGTCATGAATAGTGCTACTACTTCAGAAAGTTGGGGTTTGTCTCGTGGATGTATGACATCGTGGCTAATAATATTTTAAATTGTCGTTACAGTTGCGATTGTGGTTACACTGCGGCCCGATGCAGCCCAAATACGGCACGATGCAGTTGCGTTGTAGCCATTGCGGTCGCATCATAATGATTTGGTGTCACACCGTTATTTCGATATGATGCAATTGTGGCGGCCATGCAACCAAAATATTACGGCCGCATCACGTGAGGTTGTCCGCAATTTGAAACACTCCCTCAAAAGAATACGGTCTTGGCACATATTAAGCCATTTTCTCAGGATTAGGACATTCAACATGATGAGCTTCTTCATTCTTAGAAGCAACAAAAATGCTTAGAGATGTAGGGGTATGCATGTCAGGTTTCCAGCATATGGGTTCTTCATCATAAAAGAGGTAACTAGAGGCATACTCAAGATATTTCTATAGAGAAAACGTATGAACTGAGTAAAGCAATGCTTGCCTGTAACAGTTGGAGTACCCTCATTTTCTTCATAAAATCCGGATGATGAAGCTTCCCTTGTGGAAAATCTCAGCTAAATTATCATGCAACTGTTGAGTGCATGAATCATCAGAGTATTAATAGTATAGCAAATATACAGAATATATCAATTAATTCTACTATACAAGCTAACCGATTAAATGCAATAAAGAGAGAGAGAGAGACAAAGAAAAATCCTGCAACACGATTTTTATCCTGGTTCGTTTGCTTGTCCACCGCAAACTACATCCAGGCCTCCCGGCTGATTTGGGAGATTTTCTTCACTATAATTGAATCAATGTTTTTACATGCACATCATCCAATTACAACAACTTAGACATTCACAAGAAAATAAAGAACCTTATTCTATGGTTTGACTCCCTTCCTACCGA
>NW_017723425.1:0-2548 GCF_001865875.1 Lupinus angustifolius
ATCCTTATATCTAAAATTCGCATAAAATTCCCTAAATTAGAGCAGGGTAAACTTCTCCCTTTAGTTCCAAAAATTGAACGGCTCCCTGAGCCTCCATATCATGCGGGAAACTANGTTCTGTTCTGCCAACCAGGTTAAATCGACATACCTTATGTCCGTGGGTTTGCGACCTTGGAATTTTGCCAAACGGGTTTCTTGCAAGATGAGTGAGTAATAAGGGTCATCGTGGTCCTGAGTGGAAGGTGAACCGGTTTCCCTTCTTCGTACACGGTCAGCTGTAGTCTTGAACCTTTTTGTGCGACCTTGCTCCATTGTAATTGTTGAACCTAAATTGAAGTTGAATGAGCAGAGAAGGATTTAGGCAAACTTAACCTAGGATTTGATGTGGTGGAAAATTGGGAACGGGGTGGAATGAGGATGATAAGGTGCGATTTCTTGATGGTTTGAGAGGGTTAAGATGAGATTTTTCCTACCTTAGTGATAGTGCACTTGGATTAGTTGGGTTACTGATTCAGAGACTCAAAGCATAAAGGAGGTTGAGAAAATGCCGAAAAAGTGTAAAACGGAGCTGCTGTCTGCCTTTAAAATACTGGTTTTAATCGATTAGCGGGCAGGTTTAATCGATTAAACCAATGTAAAATTTGAATTTTTCAAAAGCTGATGCCCAGGTAATCGATTAACAACATGTGTTTAATCGATTAAAACTATGCAAACAGCTAAACAATTTTTAAACAAGATATTGTTCATCAAGAATTCCTAGTTCTCTCCTTAGAACATAGAAGGTATCCCTGGGAAGGGGCTTGGTGAAAATATCTGCTAACTGTTTAGATGTTTCCACAAATTCAAGAACACAGTCACCTTTTTGTACATGGTCACGCAAAAAATGATGTCTAATTTCTATATGCTTTGTTCTAGAATGCAAAACGGGATTCTTGGATAGGTTAATGGCACTTGTATTATCGCATTTTATTGGGATCTTTTCAAGTTTAAGACCAAAGTCCTTAAGTTGCTGCTTCATCCAAAGGATTTGAGCGCAACACACACCAGCGGCAATGTATTCCGCTTCAGCGGTGGACAAAGCAACACAGGCTTGCTTCTTGCTGTGCCATGCTACTAATGAACTGCCCAATAGGTGGCAAGTACCACTAGTGCTTTTCCGATCCAACTTACATCCGGCGAAATCGGAATCGGAATAACCCACCAAGGATAGTGAGGCATCCCGAGGATACCATAATCCCATGTTAATAGTTCCTTTTAGATATCTCATGATTCTTTTAACAGTTATATAGTGTGATTCTCTAGGTGATGATTGATATCTCGCACACATGCATACACTGAACATGATATCAGGTCTACTTGCAGTTAAGTAAAGTAAAGACCCAATCATACCACGATACTTCGTTACCTCGATTGCTTTTCCTTTCTCATCTTTGTCTAAGTAGCAAGCAGATGCCATAGGTGTGGAAGCTTCCTTACATTTGTCCATTTCAAATTTCTTGAGTAGCTCTTTGCAGTATTTCGCCTGATGGATGAATATCCCACTTTCTAGCTGCTTTATCTGCAATCCTAGAAAGAATGTGAGTTCTCCCATCATAGACATTTCGAACTCCCCCTGCATCATCTCAGAAAATTCTCTACACAAGATATCATTAGTAGATCCAAATATTATGTCATCTACATAGATTTGTACAAGCAGAACATGATTTTCTGATTTTCTAATGAAAAGCGTTGTGTCAACCAAGCCTCTCTCGAACCCTTTTTCTAAAAGAAAGGTACTAAGTCTGTCATACCAAGCTCTAGGAGCTTGTTTGAGACCATATAGTGCCTTTTTAAGTTTGTAAACATGGTTCGGATATTTAAAATTTTCAAAACCAGGCGGTTGGTCAACATAAACTTCTTCTTGAATGTATCCATTCAGGAAGGCGCTTTTTACATCCATTTGAAAAAGTTTGAAATTCATTAGAGATGCAAAGGAAAGAAGCATCCTGATGGCCTCTAATCTGGCTATAGGAGCGTAGGTTTCGTCATAATCGATACCCTCCTCCTGGTTGTAGCCTTTGGCCACCAAGCGTGCTTTATTTCGAATTATTAAGCCAGATTCATCAAGTTTATTTCTGAAGACCCATCGAGTACCAATTACGGGATGATCTTTAGGTTTAGGGACCAAGTCCCAAACACTGTTACGCTCAAACTGGTTTAGCTCTTCTTGCATAGCTATACCCCAGTGGACATCCTCAATGGCCTCATCAACGGTCTTAGGCTCAATTTGCGATACAAATGCTACAAAATTACAGAAATTTCGTAAGGAACTGCGGGTTACCACTCCCATAGATATGTCACCTATTACTTTGTCGATCGGGTGAGCCACACGGCTGGTATATCTGAATGCTCCTGAGGTTTGGTTTGACCTTCTTCATTTGTTCCTTTTTCATTATCCATATCCTTTGAATATGCTTCTTCCAAAGCACCTGCAACATCATCAGAAACGACCTTTCTCTTCTCTTTTGGAGAAGATTCGTCAAACTGTACATGGATAGACTCTTCAACT
>NW_017723426.1:0-1343 GCF_001865875.1 Lupinus angustifolius
TTTCTAGTCTAAGCCTAGTACCAATCAAAAGACTTAAGCATGTTGGTTTGTTGATGATCTTCAAGCTCTTATTACCATAAGTTATCCTCATCAAAACCATGACATATAAAGAGAGCTTTCCAAAGTGTTCCTCTTGACATGCACACTTTCAACAAAACCTTAAGGCATTAGTTCCATGGGCCTTTCCTTCTTATAAACTCTTGCACTCCTCCCCGCATATCCAATGTGGGACTTCACACTTGAATAAACCCAACAATCTTTCCCTCAAGTGTGGGTACCACACACTTTCCGGTCCTCTCCCCCTTGAGTCCACCATGTCCCAGTCGAACCATTGACTCTGATACCACTTGTTGGACCAGACTGCGATCGGGGAGCCTCCAACCACCAGGGAGTTCCATTGTTACATGGGTATGGGAAGAGTGAAGAGTCACAAGTGAGACACCACGTCTTGAACCAAAACCTTAAGACATTAGTTTCATGGGCCTTTCCTTCTTATAAACTCTTGCACTCCTCCCCGCATATCCAATGTGGGACTTCACACTTGAATAAACCCAACAAGAACAATGTAGTAACCACATTGTGATGACCAGTGACCATACATCAGCCAACTAAAACAATAGAAGAGGAGAAAAATATTTTGACTATTATAGTGATAGCAGAAGAAAGTCAACACAACTAAAGGAAATCTACCCCCAAATTTCAAGTAACTGTCATAGCTAGCCACAATCCACAAGACCTACAACCAAAACATAGGTATATCAGATGAAGGTTCAATAATTGACGCATTATTGAATTCTGTAAAACAGTCATAGAAAGACCTTTTTTCAAAATTAGAAAAGCAAGAATCGAAGTCGAAATAATAATAGGAAACAAAAATTGGTACTAGAAGCTTGTTTAGATCTAAGATTGGAAGAAACATAGATTTCTGAATCACATATTGAAATCCTAATCTCAGGATGAAATGCTTTTCTGAATGAGAAACCTGAAATTAGATAGTGAACGAGGAAGAGAACGTGAAATAAGATGGAAAAAAAGGAAGGAGGAAGGAGGAAGAGGAAGTATAAAGGGGAATGAGAATAAATCTAACATGCAAATATAAAATATGGAAACACTTTTAGTAGTGGATAAAGTGAAAGGGGATGGGTGAGAATAGAAGATGTTAGAAAGTAGAAAGTCAAGGTGTCTAAGAGGACGGCAAAGGTTTTGGGTTGAGAACAATTTATTTTTAGTATATGAAACATATACTCACGGTCTAATATAAATCTGTAGGTATATTTGTTCTATTCTTACGGTTTTAGTGGTTGTCACTAAAAGCATATGTAGATATACAGAAGAGACATGCC
>NW_017723427.1:0-34584 GCF_001865875.1 Lupinus angustifolius
GACCTTTGGGGGCCTTCTAAATTTCCTTCTCATGGAGGATGTCGCTATATGATGACCATCATTGATGATTTTTCTCACAAAGTTTGGATTTTCTCCACTTTCAAGAAGTGGAAAACTCTTGTTGAAACCCAGACAGGGAAGAAAGTGAAGAAGCTTAGAACAGACAATGGATTAGAGTTCTGCAATGGTGATTTTAATGAGTTCTGCACAAAAAATGGTATTGCTAGACACAAAACTATTCCAAGAAATCCTCAACAAAATGGTGTTGCAGAACGGATGAACAGGACTCTACTTGAGAGAGTTCGTTGTATGCTCTCAAATGCTGGGTTATGGCATCGGCGTGAATTTTGGGCTGAAGCAGCATCTACTGCTTGTTACCTGGTTAATCGTTCTCCACATTCAGCACTTGATTTCAAAATCCCAGAAGAAATTTGGTCAGGTAATCCTGTTGATTATTCTAACTTAAGAATCTTTGGATGTCCTGCTTATGCACATGTTAATGATGGTAAATTAGCTCCAAGAGCTGTTGAGTGCATATTTCTTGGTTATGCATCTGAGTCTAAAGGATATCGCTTATGGTATTCTGATGCAAAGTCACGGAAATTAATTCTTAGCAGAGATGTGACTTTTAATGAGGATGCATTTTTATCTTCTGGAAAACAATCTATTGTGTCTTCTTCTACTAGTACAGGTAATCTGCAGGGTACTAGCGAGAAGGTGGAGTTGATAGTGAAACCTACAGTTCCTAATGTTGATGTTCCATCTTCCTCTACAAATCAATCTAGCATTGATGATCATTATGTTGATTGTGATGACAGTACAACTTCTCCTATTCATCAGCAAGAAGATGATTATTGTATTGCTCGAGACAGAACCAGAAGACTAATTAAAAGGCCAGCTAGATACACTGATGGTGATAATTTAATTGCTTATGCAATGTCAGTTGCACAAGAGGTAAATGATGATGTTGAACCTGCCAGCTATACAGAAGCTGTTTCTTGTGTTGATTCGTCACAGTGGCTAGTGGCTATGAATGAAGAGATTGAAAGTCTTCATAAGAATGGTACTTGGGCTTTGACAGAGCTTCCCGAAGGCAAACGACCATTACGATGTAAATGGATCTATAAGAAGAAAGACGGTATTCCCGGGGTTGAAGATCCAAGATGCAAAGCACGACTAGTTGTTAAAGGTTTTAATCAAAAGGAAGGTATTGACTTTAATGAGATATTCTCACCTGTTGTTCGTCATACTTCTATTCGTGTTTTGCTTGCTTTTGTTGCTTTATTTGATTTGGAGTTGGAGCAACTTGATGTAAAGACAGCTTTTCTACATGGAGAGCTGGAAGAAGAAATTTACATGGAACAACCTGAAGGATTTATTGTTCCTGATAAGGAGCATCTTGTCTGTCGATTGAAGAAATCATTATATGGCCTTAAGCAAGCTCCCAGACAATGGTACATGAGGTTTGATTCTTTTATGATTGGGCAAGGTTATTGCAGGAGTCAATTTGATGACTGTATTTATTTCCAGAAATTTCCAAATGAATCATTCATATACTTGTTACTGTATGTTGATGATATGCTAATTGCTTCACGTGACAAGTCTTTGATCCGGAAATTGAAAATTCAACTCAATAATGAGTTTGAGATGAAAGAATTAGGTGCAGCCAAGAAAATTCTTGGTATGGAGATTCACAGGGATCGTCAAGCTGGTAAATTGTTTTTATCCCAAGAGAAATATATTGAAAGAGTGCTTGAAAGGTTTAATATGAATAATTGTAAACCTGTTTCTACTCCACTTGCTGCACATTTCAAGTTATCTTTAGATCTTTGCCCACATACAGAGGAAGAGATGGAGCGTATGTCACATATTCCTTATGCTAGTGCAGTTGGTAGTCTTATGTATGCTATGGTGTGCACTAGACCTGATTTAGCATATGCTGTTAGCATGGTAAGTCGATATATGCATAATCCTGGAAAGGATCATTGGAGTGCTGTAAAATGGATTTTTCGGTATCTAAAAGGTACTTCTGGTATTGGCTTGGTATTTGACAGAAACAAGGCTACAACTGATGACGTTGTAGGTTATGTTGATTCGGATTATGGTGGTGATATTGACAGAAGGAGGTCTCTTTCTGGTTACATCTTTACTCTCTGTAATAGTGCTATTAGCTGGAAAGCTACTCTTCAGTCCATTGCTGCATTGTCTACGACTGAAGCAGAATATATTTCAGCAACGGAGGGTGTGAAGGAGGCTATTTGGCTCCGAGGTTTGGTAAATGAACTTGGTCTAATACAGGGTGTTCTTACAGTGTTTTGTGATAGTCAAAGTGCTATTCATTTGACCAGGAATAATCGTTATCATGACAAGACCAAACACATTGATATAAAACGTCACTTTATCCGAGATATTGTTGCTATTGGTGAAATTATGGTGGAAAAGATTCACACATCAGAGAATCCAGCAGATATACTTACCAAGCCACTTCCGAATACCAAGTTCCAACTTTGCTTGGACTTGGTTGGTCTCTACAGCACTTGAGTGCCCTTCGGGGCATTATTTGGCGATGAGCAACTTATCAAATTCGAGCCAAGGTGGAGATTGTTAGATGCCTCTCATTGCTATGCCTTAAAAGAATTTTATGACAATTTTATGGCTCTCTTTAAGGGCATTTTATGTCACTTTTATGGCTTTGTTTCCAAGCATCCAATGCTTCATATCCAAGATACCAAGACTTTGCTTGCCTATAAAAGGACACATATAGAGAGCTTCAAAATCATCTTCACAACACACAACATTTCTTTCATTTACACATATATTGTGAGTGCATTCTTGGTGAGAATTCTTGTTCCATTTGAGAGAGTATTTGTGAGAAAAAATATTGTCATTTGTCCTCATCATTATAAGAGGATTTCTTGTACTCTTCTTTTTTACATAGTGGAATTTTGCTCTTGATCGCCCGTGGTTTTTTCCTCTCACACTGAGGGGTTTTCCACGTTAAATCTTGTGTGTTATTTTCTTTATCCTTTACTTGCTTCTCTTTTGTTCTCAATTGATTCAATCATGTGCTTCCGCATTGTGCTCTATCCTTAACATAGAAAGTCAAGGTGTCTAAGAGGACGGCAAAGGTTTTGGGTTGAGAACAATTTATTTTTAGTATATGAAACATATACTCACGGTCTAATATAAATCTGTAGGTATATTTGTTCTATTCTTACGGTTTTAGTGGTTGTCACTAAAAGCATATGTAGATATACAGAAGAGACATGCCAATATATTGAGAAGAAAAGAGGAAAAAAGGATCAACATTTTATACTTAATAATAAAAGTAATTATTATATAGTGATGGAATGGACATGTGCAAGTTATGTAATTTATACCCACAATTTTGAAGTCAATGTTAAAATATATAGTGACGGATAGGTATAAGACATCTATACCTATGAAATGTATTACATCACTAATATATATAGTTACCAATCTAGATATTTGTAGCTATATTATACATATACCTACGCTTTTTCTATGTCCATAAATATATTACATCTATATCTATGGTTTTATTCGCTGTTACTATAAGCATTCATAGGTATATGACAAATTTCTTATAGTCATAATTGTATCATTGAACTGAAAATATAGAGAATGGATCCCAAATGTCAACATATATTATATAAAAACGTAGTGTAGAATGTGATTGAGTCAATGAGAAACTCATCTTCTTTTTGTTTGCTAAATGACACATCACATACATGTTTCTTAGTGAAAGACACTAAAGGGAAATTTGTCAATAACATCCATACAAGTTTGAGATGTGTGAGCAAGTCTATAATGCCATAAGCTAAAAGTAACATTTACAAAATTAACAACTGAGAATTTGACTCTATGAATATACTTGGAGGTCTTCAACACATAAAAATCACTCAAGATGCTAACTATACCAACCATCCTCAAAGTATTCTTCTACTGAATCTTGTAAGAAGGTACATCAACATATAGATTACAAGAGGAAATGAAGGTTCTCTTGAGAATGGATGAGAGATTGTATCAAAAACTAGATATATAGGATATTGTATATGATAAGTGTTGGTGAAAGAGGTATTACTGTTGAAATTTGAGTAACTAATTCAATTCTATTTCGTAATTCCATTTGTAATAACTTGGAATTGGAAAGGTTAAGAAGGAAACCGAAAACGAGCATTAACAAAAAAGAAATGTAAACCAATTAAAAGTGATATACAATGTTCAATCAAAATGAATAACAAAGTTTACGAGTCTTTTACCACACTAATGCTAAATCAGTAAGTATTTGATACTCATTCTTTTTTACCTGTGATTATGTTTCCTAGGATTAGAAAAATTATGGACCTTCAACTTGTTTTAAATTTAAATTAGGACTGACCTATTTTTATATTTTGATCCCTAGTCTCTTCACCTTCCACCACCTCAATCTCATCAACCACTCATTCACTACCATTTATTGCATCAAAAGCAATCAAAGGATTTTCGGCTTGGATGCCACTATCTTTAGTGATTAAGGTCACCTCTATGCCACTTAAATCACCATCATCCAAAAAAACTAAGCTTACAATCTCAATCCCTTTATCATTCCTAAACAACGCTCTAATCCCATTTATTCTTTTTTCAAAGATGAGCCGACAATATATTAAGCTATGTTGCGTTCCATCCTAGTCATGAGACACATCTTGATCAGTTAAGCTAGTGTAAGTCACGACCAAACATCGGCTCATGCAACTGTCGATCATGCTCAGATAGTCTGCCTAGCTAGACAAAGGGCGACAGTGACATAACAAGACCTAGTCAACAATATATGAGACCACAGACCTCTGCTACAGAACTGTCACGTCACTTAAACAAGTACATACCTCTACTATAGGACTGTGAAGTCGCTTGTAAAACAGACACTCCTACTATAGAGCTAAAAACACCGACTAAACCTTGTACCACCCTCTACCATGTCACAAGGACATGCCTAGTATACAACTATGACAACTAGGATAGACGGCAAAATGACTCACCTTGGATAAAGTATTATACTAGCTAGGGTACGGGCATGTAAGGGCCGTCCGACATGGATAAAGCAATTCATGCTTGTTTGTGGCAAGTCTAACAGACCAGTGCGGTTTGCCTTGCCAACAACATCTACTAGAGAATATTCCATGTCCATTTCCTCTATAAATAGATGAGACCCTCAGAAGAAAGTTATCACATAATATTTTCTCATACATTCTTGCATCAAGTTCTCTACATACTTCCTCATATACTGACTTGAATATTACAGTATCTTTTCAGATACCCACCAAAGTGCTTCAAGATCCCTATTTCTCGAATTCTACAGTTCAAGCTTGACTTCCACCATACCAAAGGACATCAGTACCATCAACATTTACAACTCGTATATTAGTCTCACAACTGGACACACACAATAAGAAAGCCCTAAACACAATTTTATGATAAAAACGATTCTTTTATTGAATATGGCAAGGTTACAAGTTCCTAGCTATTACAAGGCCAAAGTCGATGCCTGCAGTCCTTGTCTGAGGAAAGGAAGTTGGAAAATGGTCTTGTTATCATTCTCGAGAAGAAGAGAACCATTGTCCATATATGCCCCTATCACCATCCACGAGAAGTTCATAGCCGTGATAGCCAATTAGATCTGGTCGAGAGTGTTGTCTCAGGCACCCATGCCAACATCTCGGGAGAAGGTCTCAAGGGAAAACTTTTACACTGCTAAACTCTAGTTCTCATCCTAGGCTTCTTGAATTAGCACTCCAAGACTGAAGCATGTGTTTGACTTTGCTGCAACTCATCTCCAGTGTTACCTTCCCAAGCCTCCATGGCGATTAACACTTCTATGAGATGACATACCTCATCTTCAGTTTGGACAACTCAGACCTTGGCCGCATTCATCTTCTCGGTGACCTAGCACAACTCTTCAACATGTCCTTCTACCGTAGTGGCAGACTCTCACTAGGAAGCCTCAACATTGTTTGTTTTCTCCAAGACTTGCTCTCCAACGACACACAACTGGCCCTCCAATCCTCTTAGTTGATCTTAATGATTGGACTGAAGGCATCTCCACTATTCAGCACAATCCAGGAAGACCTTTTTCATGGGTGACTTAACAACGGCATCGAAGCCTCCTCTAATTATAGGTACTTGGTAGCCGTGGCATCCATTATGGTCTATTGATTCATCTACTTTAGCAGGGAGAATGATAAATATTATACAAATCGAGACTTGGTAGCTTCAACCAGTAGAGTCTTATCAATTGCACGAGGCACCCCTACCTCTACGATTTCATGGGAGGCCCTTTCTCTGGTACTCCTCAAAGTGATCTCAACCAGGGTCGTCTCCTTTTGGAGGATTTCTCCTTCTCGGACCTCCTCCTACATCGGTGGTGACTCCTTGAAGACTCTACAACAACATATACAATAATTAATGATTTGGGCTTGACTCTGTTGGGACAACTATAGGAGTAGGATTTGGTGATGTGGCAACCCGCAACAAAAGTGCCACGTGTAAATGTGGAAGCACTAGCCTTCTCGATCTTGGAAGAAGGAGCAATATCATCATTAATCACCTTGTCAGATTCAACTGTGACAGGAATGGTCGGTCAGATGACAACCCTTACCACCTTGGCTATATCCTTTCACCTAGACATAGCAACTACAAAAACAACAACAACATTCTTAGAGTATTATTTAGAACAATAAAAACAACATATAGAAAGACAAAGCAAAATGAACCTACATATAGCCTGACGAAAGGTATTGTCGCCATTGGCTAAGGCGGACAAGGAAGGATGGCACCACATTTACCCAAATCTTCACCTCCTTGGTGAATTGTCTTTCTTCACCAAGAAAGTCCATGTCCTTGAAGTTTTACTTCTTCGACTTCTTTTGGTGGTGCACCTCATTCCATTAAAGAGGGAACTTAAGGTTGTTCAACACATCGAACATCGATGAGCTACCTTCCCCCTAGATCTCCACTAGGAAGTATCCATAATTTATGATGCTTGAATGGCGATTCAAACAAATGAACATGGCCCGGCCATTTTTGGACTGTACACGGGTCTGGCCTCTTTGACCCACATGTTCCTCGTCTTTGTTGGTGTTGTGGATGACCTAGAAGAGCCAAAACAAAATCTTACCTGAGCATGGCATACCTCAAATCTGGTAGAAGAGCTTGAACACCCGGATGAATTCCTAAGAGTTAAGGTGAAGTTGTGATGGGGCCACTTGTAGAGTACCAGGATGACCATTTTCTAGTCATATATGGGAAAGTAGAGGCCAATTTTCCACAGGTACGTTTAGTACAGGAAGAGTGATAAATTCTTGTCCTCCATGCTTTAACCATCATACACCTGATCATGGACGTGAGAAGCAAATATAGAGTAGCTCTTGATCTCACAATTAGACCCCATCAAGGACACATATAATCAATTTCTAACCTAGAATGAACTAGTCATCCACTGAACTTCTTGGTCATCCCACTTGTAAGGGATACACGCATTGTGGGGAGGCAAGACGAAGAGATTTGATCTACACACAAAGTTGTGAGCCATTGACTTGTCAACAAAATATTCATCAGAATTCGAGGACATAAGGCTAGAAACAACATACAACCACTTAGCACAAGGAACACCTCACTGAGCAAGAACATCCAATATCTCGCTAGCTCGGCCGCCCGCTTTAGTTTAGTGCTGACAAGCGACATTAGAAACTCATGCAAATAGTTACTAACTACCAATGTTTTGTTATGAATCAATGGTCTAGATACACCTAGAAGGGGGTTTGAATAGGTATAGTGGTTATAAATTACTGCTTATCGCACCAAAACCCATTTCTAGAAAACAGCTCAGGTAATCAATTAACCAGTGGGCTTAATCGATTAACACAAAAACAGAAGCAAAATTACCAGATCAGCTTCTTGCACAGTTATTTACCAACAATCAAGCAGAGATATAAAAAATATTTTTATGCACAATTAACAAGGATATAGCAAAGTATTAGTATGCAAAATATCAGCTTCAAACACGAATTAAAATAATTTGAAATATAAAAGAGATTAAGAGAGAACAACTTGCACAAATGGATATTTATCCTGGTTCATTTGCGGGTCCACTTGCAAACTACATCCAAGCCCCCCATTCTGATCTTGGGAGATTTCTCTTTACTATATTGAACACTTTGTATTGTCGCATACACCAATTCAATTATAAGACTCTGGACGCTTCTTTCTTGAATTTCAAGAACCTCTAATCCTTTGTTTGACTATCCCTATCGCCTAAGAAAACCTTTCTCGCGATCCAACCCCAGCCAAGATCCTCGCTCTAAATTCAATACCTTATAGTCTTGGTGAAGATTCACTCTATCTCAATGGTGATAAGACACCAAGACACTAAACCCAAAGTACAAAAACAGTATACAAAAAATAGTGTTTTACCAAGCACTAAAATGCTCAAATTACAACAATGAAAAACTCAAAGATTAACCCACTCTTAAGTAACACAAGCCACCATGCATGTATGTGAGTTAATACAAAAACATTAAACACAAAAGCTTTCTCTTAAAATCTCTAATCAGAATGCATGAACATGCAAGAAAGAATGGATGAGATTAAGCATATGAAAACAACATGAAATACACCATGAACACTATCAACTAAGCATGTTAATCTCTCTTTCTCACACATGCATCTCTCTTCTACCTATAATACAGTAAATCATGAAAATATGCTCTCTAATAGTTCCTAAACAATAGTATGCAATGCTACACGTTTATGCAATGCTACACGTTTATGCAATTTGCCAGAACTTATACAAAATAGATTTGACACTTCAAACCATTACTTTCAGTTACGCAGTTAAAACAAAAAACAGTTATAATAGAAAACAAACACATTAATCGATTAAGTCACCACATTAATCGATTAACCAACATACATCAAAACGTGATTAAATGGTAAACTACTTATATGTTATGCTTGACTCCTATACATGTATACATGTTTTAGTAATTATGTTATGCCTAATATGCACATATAACATGTATGATTAATGCATGAACAATAATAAACTAGATGATATGCCTCATGAATATGATATGACAATATTAATGGCTTGTGAGACTTGCATCTAGGTTTACCTAACTTATACTCACTAACTAAGGCACACATCCTAGACTACTTAGAAATATAACTCTATTAATATAACCTAGTCTAGATGTGACCAATGAGTTCTAGGCATGTTGGTTGTTGAGACATCTTCAAGCTTTTACTAACTCTTTGTCTTCATCAAAACATAGGCAAAACATTGCTAATGCAATCCTTGACACTTTTCACTTTCATGTTCCTCATTCCCGACCATGCTTGGGGCATAGGAAGCCCCTCCCTTGATCTAATGCCATTGAGAGGATGACATGGAAGAAGAAAGGGGAGGATTTGACAAGATCTCAATGAAACTGTCACTACTAGAATCGTCTCTAATAACATTTATCCTCACTATCTCTCAACTAAAAGTGGGGAAAAAAATGGGGAAGACAGGTTACCTAGCTTTGAAGAAGAAAAGATGCAACGAAGCAAGTCAATGAACATAAGCATAAATCTGAGAATTTCTTCACCACAACGAAGGCAAGGTAAAAATTAAAGGGAAATGGGTTGAGGTCCTATTTATTGGAAAATGGAGGAGAGGGCGAATTGAGCCATAGTAAGACCATACCTTCCAAGGATCATCCCAAACCACATCTTGGTCGTACATATGCATTAGTGTGCGAATCTAATGGCATGCATAGAAAAAGAAACGGCAAGACATTAATCGATGAATAAAAACTTCCCATTTTGACCGTCCAAAAACACTCGAGCATAGATCCAACAATATCCCTCAGATCGAAGCACCTCACATCAATGCATCAGTAAAAGGAGATAGACGCATACCATGTATCTCCAAATACCCCCTACCACTAATTGTACAGGTTCTTAGACACCTGTAGCCAATGTCGTCAATCCACGTGACATTTATTATGACCCATAAGATAATTGATGACAACCTCTTGGGGATGCCTTTGATTGTAGGATCGTTTTAGCTTGAACTTAGGATTGTGAATGTGTGTATTCGGTTTGGTATGAAAATAGGATTTTTTTTGGGGCTATTTTGGCTTGGTTTGGGGGCTGTTTGATTTGGGTAGATTATGATGAAGTGTAGGTTGAGTGTTAAGATCTAGGGTAATTGTGTTTGTGGGGAAATCTTGGTTTAGGGTTCGTTTTATGCGTGAGGCAAGTTGTATAATTTTTAGATCATGATTGGGTTGGTGAATTAGCTTTAGTGTTTCGGTTGGATTAATGGAGATGGTGGGTTCGGTTTTGAATGGAAATTATGTGAATGAGTTGGAGGTTGAAGGTGAAGGTGGAAAAGAATGGAAGGGGAGAAGCGCCATAAGCAAGACTGCTTGATAAGCTATGGAGTCTGCCATAAGCAAGGATGCTTGATAAGAACAAGAATGGTGGCCATGACCAACCTAGGTTTAGGAGAAGTGCTCTCAACTAAAACAACTCAAATTTAATCAAAATTCAACTTAACTTCATTAATGATAATTCAATTACATAAATATGCAATCTAAATGTCTTGGGTTGAAATAAAAGACTCAGTCCTAATTAACTTTCAAAATGGAAAATCCTAATTAAAACTTAGGCTAAGAATAAATATGAAATACTAATGTAACTCTTAATTCAAATCATGTAAATAATGGTTGCAACTAGAATGAGTGACTTGGTCTTGAATGAGCCTGCTTGCCTTGATGATGCTTAGATCACTTGGCCAGCCTAGGTCCTTGATTATCACACACCCCTTTTTGGTTGAGTTGTGATGGCTTGCTCCTATTTTTTAAGGGATTTGAATCTGATCATGTTTTAGTTTATAGGAAATAGATTATCTCCTCAACAAACCATATTGAAAATATCTTCCCCTTTTTAGCTTTGATTTATCTCTTTTGGCCAACAGAAATGATGATAACTTTCCCTTGAATTTCTCCAACCGTGTTGCTTGAAGATAGATTAGATTTGATCAATTTGAAATAGGCAAATCTTTTCCCAATCGTGTGGATTGAAAATCTCATTTATTTAATTCAATGCAACTAAAATTTATCCTAAGTTGGAACATAACCTAAGGATATAAATGTCCTTCTCACATACCCTCTCCTGGGTCAATTGTGTCCTTTGAGACTTTAAGGACCTCTGCCTTGGTCTTGGCCCTAGTTGTAGGACCATCATGACTTCTCCTGCCCTTAGGATCAAAGGCTGCCGTAGGAGGATTTACATCAATAATGCTCAAACCAATAAGTGCAATAATGAATTAGAGCAAATAAGTGTGAAGCCAAATTTTTGAAAATTATTGTCACCTTGCACCAATGAAATGATGATTTATTCTGTAAAGCTCGTGCGTTAAAGGTCGTGCACGTCTATCCTAGTATAGTAAACACTCTAGAAATTTATGCCCCAAAGTTTCATAGGAAGCGGCCCCCACTTCCACATTCACATAGGTGAGTCTATCAAGAGTACTCCTGTAGCCTATGTACTCCATTCCAATTGAAGTATAGATCTCATTAAGAGTTTAACTCATCCTTACATATGCTGCAGGAATCATGCTTCTCATAATTTTATAGCATGTTCATTCTCATATCAATTAACAACTTGTTATTACTCATTGAACCTGTTTCTTGGGATCTCCAATCAGTTAGGTCGGGTTACCATCATGAGTGATCCTCGTTCTAAGGGCAATAGTCACATACTCTTAGAAGTATTATAGACTTTCTTTCTAGCTAGTCCTTTTGTTAAAGGATTTGCTAAGTTATTATTAGTGCGTACATGATCCACTCTAACAGCTCCTATAGAGAGTAACTCTCTAATGGTGTTGTGCTTATGACGAATTTGTCGTTTCTTACCATTATAAAAGCGATTCTCAATTTTTTCAATAGTTGCAATACTTACCACACTGGATCAACGCAACTAGTATCATTTTTCCCATAGGGGAATCTTTGCAAGGAAACTTCTCAACTAGCATGCTTCTTCATTAACTGTTCCTAATGCTATCATCTCAACTTCCATAGTGGATTGAGCTAACATAGTCTGTTTCTTGTTCGACTCTAGATATTCAATCTCATCATTTATGGCTTCTCGCCACAAATCAACGTAGGGGAGTCTATCAAGAGTACTTCTCTAGCCTATGTACTCCACTCCCATTGGAGTATAGAGCTCATTAAGAGTTTAACTCATCCTTACATATGTTGCAGGAATCATGCTTCTCATAATTTTATAGCATGATCATTCTCATATCACTGCACAACTTGTTATTACCCATTGCACCTATTTCTTGGGATCTCCAGTCAGTTAGGTCGGGTTACCATCATTAGTGATCCTCTTTCTAAGGGCAATAGTCACATACTCTTAGACGTATTATAGACTTTCTCTATATCTAGTCCTTTCGTCAATGGATCTGCTAATTTATTCTCAGTACGTACATGATCCACTCTAACAACTCCTGTAAAGAATAACTCTCTAATGGTGTTGTGCTTACGACGAATTTGTCATTTCTTACCGTTATAAAAGCGATTCACAATTTTTGCAATAGCCACAATACTACCACAATGGATCAATGCAATTGGTATCAATTTTCCCATAGGGGAATCTTTGCAACCAAACTTCTCAACGAGCATGCTTCTTCATTAGCTGTTGCTAATGCTATCATCTCAACTTCCATTGTGGATTGAGCTAACATAGTCTATTTCTTGTTCGACTCTAGATATTCCATCTCATCATTTATGACTTCTTGCCACAAATCAACATCCAAAGAAATCAAACTTCTTGGAGAGTTGATGGATCATCCTCCAATATATAGATATAATCAGGTCTATACTCTCTAACAATTATTGATCTCTTACTTCTTCTAGGTTTTATTTCAAACCTTTCATTTTTTATCATTATCTTTAATCACAAGTATGTGACTAGTTGATGTGCCCCCACAATTCCTCAATTTAAAAAGGAATTTCTCTTCATTGAAGCCAACATCGTTAGACTCATTGATCACTTTTGCGTTAAGGTCATAAAACTTGTACGCCTTGTTGTTTATAACATACCCAATGATATACATTCATAGGCTCTATGAGTTTAATTCTCTAGGGCCATACCATCAGAAATGATTTCATGAGCAATTCTATGTATCTCATAGGACTGACACTCTACTGATTTATTATCAGTCATTTTATACTTGTTGTATTGGTAACATCATATATTTTTTATTTTAACTTCATCAATATCATATTTCTTTATTTCTCAAGTGCAAACCAATTTAATTTGTAAGACTTATATGAGCTATAGTAATAATATAGATCATCTCACAACTTATTTAAAATGAAATTATTACATATATAATCATTTTCATCCTATATATCTATATTAATAGCTAGTTTTTCCTTTTTTTTTCTAGCTTTCTGCAGCAGCATTAGACTAATGATTTTCAAAATGTGTGCAACTTTTCTCATAATGAGGAAAAATTTCATCTTATGTTGCTAACGTTTGAAATTTATCCCATCAAACTGAAATGGTTTGTTCAGGTCATAATTGTTCGGTCCAGTAATATTATCTACGAATGCCATTATAGTAGAAACGTCTTAAAATTGTTGTTACTGTAGCTTACAACAATTATATATTGCACGAAAATACTTACTGGCTGAGTCACGACCAGGTCGCTCTCTTTAAGACGTTTTGTGGCACTACCCAAAATGTGCAAGTAGACTATCAACAATGACGTCGCCAGGATAAAACAGCTAAGATCTCTGTTATCGAATTCTTCCTGCACTGTAAGAACCAATCTCGAATACACCTGCCACAATATGGCTACCAATGCCAATTCTCGAAATTCCCACAATATGGCTAATTGTGTCAATTCTTGAAATACCCACAATATGGCAACCCGTGCCAATTCTCTTCCCATGATACTAACTATCAGTTTCAGTTCTCGCAATGCCCACAATTTGGCTACCCGTGCCAATTCTTTTCCCTCGATACTGACTACCAATGTTAGATTCTCGAAATTCCCACAATTTGGCTGTCTGTGCCAATTCTTAGTGCTATGGAAAGAAAGGGGGGAGAAGTTTGCCGAAAATGCATCGGCGGAAAATATGAGGGAGAAAGAAAAAGTTGAATGAAAATGCATTCAACTTGGTGCAAGTTATAATGAGGGGAGAAAGCCTCTATTTATAACATGAGATGTTTTCCATATTCCTCATCTCCCCAATGTGGGACTTGAGACTTGTTTTTTTTTCTTCAAAACTTTCCAATGTGGGACTTGAGAATTTTTTAGATTTCACACCTAAAAATTCCCACTAATAGTTTTCAACAAACCATGTTCCAAAGTTCTTATTTCAGAAGGTATATCTCTCAAACTTAATCAACCTTTAACGAGTGATCTCATATAAATTTCAAACAACTGATACGTTCACCAAGCACTAGCTACATCAAGAATCAATTATCTCTCAAAGTCTCTAAATTTTTTTGACTTTTTCTTTCTAAACTATCACCCTTACTTTCAAGGGGTGCATTAAAATGTAAGAATAAGTTAGCTAGTTAGTTAAGAATTAAAATAGAAATGGATAACTTTGCAAACAAACTATATAGGTATCTAGAAATAGATGAGTCATATTTGTAATAAAAAAAGACAAATGCCATTACAATACAAAGATAACAAAAATAGTTTATGTTCCTCAAAAATTTATTATGTCACATTCCTTTAGCACTAGATGGGGTGCACAAGTATTAATTATATTAAAGGGTCTTTCTTTACTATAAATTTTGGGCTAAGATCTTATCCCCTATTCATTTTATATCCATCATATCCTTCTTCCATTTCTTATCTATAATTATTGTCATCCTGATTTCTCGATCTCATCTTAGAGTTGTACCACAATTGAAAACCCTGAAGCATCTAGTTTCCTTGCCTTCTCATCAACCTATTTTGTTTCCTATAGGCGCATAAAATTGATATTCCTCCTACTCATTAATCTACCATTTCCATTTATTTACCTATAAGAGTGCCAAAGTTCTACGTTTTGATTCGTATCATACACTTCTGAACAACTTTGTTTATACACACTCATTGATGCACATATGGGAACCTTGCTTATTTTTCACAACATGTAGGTGGCGATGTAGAGGGCCTTTGTTCAATTGAATTGGACTCTAGCGATACAAAGTAATACTTCTATGTAATGATCTAGAATTAACATTCTCATATCGTAGATCCATATTATTGATATTAGACAAATATTTATGTTAATATTCCATGTTCTAATTCGTATTCTAGATTGGTGAATTAGCTTCTTTAATCACATTCAGTCGCACAAATCTATGAACCTTGCTTATGTATCAATACATCTAGGTAGCCTTGCAACAACCCTTGCTCAATTGACATTATACTAGGGCGATACAGTAGCATTACTTTTGTGCAATGACCTAGCATAAACATTATCAAATTATTTATCCATACCATAGTAAACAAATTTCTACCTTGGCAGTCAATTGACTGACCCAACTTTCACCTATTTTCTCTTCTTGCAAATATTTTCTTGTCAAGCAGTATATGCATTTCGTATCAACATTGTGGTAACAACATTTATATAACCATTGACTATATGTTGTGACTTGTGCGCCTGATATCAATATTTGGGGTGCAAAATTGACTATTTCTTCCCTTTGTAGATATTTTCTATGAGAACCTATTTTCTTCGCATTTCCTTGGACACTTAGGTACCTGTAGTGATTGGTACTGTTTCAATTGATCAAGGTTGTCAATATAATGAAGGGATGAAATTTTCATTTGATTTTTTTTATTAGCAACATTTCATTATTTCAAAGGATTAGCAGTTTTCAATTATGTATGTCTTAATTTTTTATACCATTTATAGACAATTCTCTTAGATAGAAATACATGATACCTAAGTCTACTTTATGTTGGTTTGGGGTAGAGGATAATGAACTGCATAATCTACCAAAGATCACAGGAACCTTTGAAATTTGGTTGTGGGGCGGACCTAACTGGATCGCTTCATTCCTGAAGGGAAGCCATTAGTCTCACCTTTGAAAGGTATGAGGTTACCTTTTAGTATATATTAGTCACAACATAACAAAATACCATTTCATTCCGAGATGCTCGCAGTTCTCTGGCACACGAGAGAAAATACCAATTTTAGGATCGTAATATGTCCATGTGTATATCATTACGTTGACAGTTAATCTTTACAATTCTTTATAGGTAATGGAACAATTGTTTGGTTTAGTGAACACAAGCCCGAGGAATCATTAAGGTACCCAGAAAAGATGGCTGAGTACGCATTTACAGGGTATATTTAATATTCTGCATATGCGAAACGTGGCCTAATTAGAAAGATATTGACAAAACATAGCCTAATTAGCATATGCAAAATCACAAACCTCTCTTATAGAGCTGATGTCCCACTTGAGCATCGCATATTCTACTACAGAGTTGAATGTGTCGTTTGAACACTATAGGTTGTCCCCTTTCATGTGATGGGGACATGCTTAATATACGACTACAACAATTTGGATAGGTGACAAGGCAACCCGCCCGGGATTAAGCACTATGTCAAACAACACACAGATATAAGAGAGACGCGTGATATAGATAAAGCAGCTCACACTAGTCTGATTATGCTTGGTAGGACGACTTGCCATGATTAAAACATCTCACTCTAGAGAACATTGCACTTAACTATTGTCACATAATTCACTCATTCTCCTGTGAACCACAAACCAATTTTCAAGAACCAATTCGTAGTTCTTCTACATTTTAAAATATGGTTGGTTTCAAATCAATATCATAAGGCATGACTTAGAAGAAGCACAACATAGAGAAGAGGGCAAGAACATACAAGAGGTGGCTAACAACAAAAGGTGGTTACTTTAGTAGAAGTGAGAAAGAAAGAAAACTCTAATCCAATATGGGTTTTTTAATATATATGAGCTTTATTTAACTAATATAAAATGAGACTTTTTAGTTAGAAATGTGTGGAGTGTTATCCTTTAAAAATGCTTATAAATTTATTTTAAATGTGTTTAGTTTAACCTATTTAATTATTCATAAAAAACATAAATAAGTTTAAAAAATTAATATGTATTCACTAAAATCTAAAAACCATATCAACTAAGTATAGACTAACGTACCATATATTTGATCAAGTGGCATATAACATATAATGTATCCATATCGTAATGAAGAGAACCACGTATAAAACTACAAAGAGGAAAGACCTCTCATAAGGAAGACTTGCTTACACCCTTCTCTCCATATATGTAGTGATTGTTTCAATATGTGAGATTCTATAAGAGTTAATCAATTAACGTTGTAGTTAATTGATTAATTGTGTAAGAGTTAATTGATTAACACTGTAGTTAATCGATTAACTGGTTAGTTGTTTCATTTGTTTGAGGTGAACTTTGTGTGTGATAATCGATTAATCAACAGAGTTAATCGATTATCTGGTTAACAATTTCTGTTTTCTATTTTAGTAGTTGATGTATATAAAGGGGTATTTCACTAATCTTTGTAAGCAAATCATTAATGAGAAATATTATTCAAGTTACAACTCATTTTTTATCCTCTCTCATTTTTCTTTCTTTAAGCTTTGTTTAAGCTTTCTTTCTCACTCTTCTTATTCATCAAAAGATTCACCCATGGCTCATACCAAACTTTAATAGTAACTTCAATGTCACAGTGCCAGGTAGTTCAAGATCAACTCTTACCTGAATTCAGTTGGAAAACAAAAGCTCCAACCTACCACCTCCACACAGAAGAACATAAGTAATCTGCTGCTATGTAGTTCCATAAACAATCATTTTACTCGTTCTATTCTTGCCCTTAGCTCCGGAAGGAGAACACTGTTAGGTATCAGTGACAAAATACACCTAGAAGGGGGTTGAATAGGTGTCACGGTTCCCACTTACCGCTATTTACACGAAAGCCCTATTCTGGAAAATTACTCAGATAATCGATTAAAGTTATGACTTAATCGATTAAGTCGCACAGAATTAGCAGTTGCTGACTGGCTCAATTACACAACCAATTACATATTATACAGAAATGATATAGTAGATATATTTGAACACAAATGAGCTTAATTTGGCAGTAATACTATATCCAAAATATCAGCTACAATAGGCAATTAAAAACTACTAAAAACAGTCAAGAGTTAAGGGAAAGAAACAGCCTGCAACAAGTTTATATACTGGTTCGTTTTGCAGTCCACTACAAAACTACATCCAGTCCTCCCCTCTGATTCGAGAGATTTTCTTTACTAAAATTGAAACCAATGTGTCTTACATACACACTTCTAATTACAAGACCTTGAAAACTCCCTTTTTGAGTTCCCAGAACCTCTACATTGGTTTGACCTTACCCAATCGCCTAGGAAAACCTTTCCTACGATCCAGCCCCAGGCAAGAGTATGCACTAGACTCAAGACCTCTAAGTCTTGGTGAAGACTCTCTGATCTCTTTGGTGGTACGACACCAAGAGACGACTTTCCTTGTTACACAAATAACACAAAAAAACAAAGTAATGTGAAGCACTAAAATAGCTCAAATATTAAAAGAAAGGACAAGCTACAAACCCTATACAAATCTCACAATTACTATGAACATGTATAAGATCAAAATCCTGTTAAAAACTATTTTCACGTTAATCGATTAAAGCTTCTCTTAATCGATTAACTGACATATTTTTAGTTAAGATGTTAATTGATAAACTACATATATTTTATGCATATCAACTATACATGTTTTACCTTTATGTTATGCCTAAAATGCACAAATAATGTGTATGATTAATGCATGAACATATAATAACCTAGATAGCATGTCACATGTAAATGATATGATAGTTTTTAGACTTTGTGAGATTTGCATCTAGGTTTACCTAACCTAGACTCAATAACTAAGACACATCTAAGACTCTAGTCTAGACGTGAAGCTCTTGAATCTTTGGCATGTTGATTTGTTGAGTTGTCTTGAAGCTTTCACTAAGTCCTTTGTCTTCATCAAAACATAGGCAAGCTAAGTACTCTCTTGACACATTGCACTATCATTCTCCCCCTTTTTTATGATGACAAACTATAAATAAGCATGCGATAATTTGTACTTTCAAATATCTCATACATTTCTTTGGCGATTTCCAATGTTATATATCAGGATTACTCTGGTTTCCTTCTAACATTTCAACTGTAAAACTAATATTTGGCCACGTACAAGTATAAGCATATAATAAACTCTCAACTATATATGCATAAGGAAGTTCTTTCATTTGCTTCCGTTCCAAATCATTCTTTGGACATTGCATGATACCGAACTTGTCTCCTTTCTGAATTGGAACGAGAGATGCTGAACATTTATCCAGTCTAAATCTCTCTAAAATTTTGTTAATATATGCTTTCTCAGACAAGCCTATAAGTCTTTGTGATCTATCATAAAATATTTCTATTCCAATCACATAGCTTGCCTCACTCATATCTTTCATTTCAAAAATTTAGAGAGAAACATCTTAGTTTCATTTAAAAGACGAAGATCATTAGCTGCAAGAAAAATGTCATCAACATATAGAACCAAGAAGATAAACTTACTCCCACTAATCTTTAGGTATATACATCGATCAACAATGTTTTCCATAAACTCAAAGGGGGAGTCATAAGGTGGTCTAATGGTGAAGAGGGAGGACGTAAGGAATGGAGTGTAGGAGGTTGTGGGTTCGAGTCCCACCATCAACAAAAAAAGAAGTTATAAGGTGGTTTGATGGTTAGGGTGAAGGAGGTTGAGGGTGGAGTCTCATCGACAACAAAAATACTAACATACTAATAACTAATAATTGCCGATAAAAAAACAAAACTCAAAGGATACAATGGTATCATTAAATTTAAGATATAACTATTCTAAAGCTTGTTTAAGTTCATATATTGATTTCTTAAGTTTACATATCATGCGTTCTTTTCCTTTCTCTATGAATCCCATTGTTTGATCCATATATACCTTTTACATTAAATCCCCATTTAGAAAGGCGGATTCCACATCTATTTGGTGTAACTGCAAATCATAATGAGACACCAATGCCATGATAATCCTAAGTGAGTCTTTCTTAGAGATTGGTGAAAATATTTCTTTATAGTCAATGTCATCTTTCTGAGTATAGCCTTTTGCTGCAAGTATGGCCTTATAACGTTCTAAGTTACCATAAGAATCACGTTTGGTTTTGAAAACTCACTTACAACCAACTGTTTTGTAATCTTCTGGTTACTCAACAAAGTCCCAAACGTCATTTTGTTTCATAGATTTTAACTCATTTTTCATGGCATTTAAGCCTTTATCGGCATTATCACTATCTATGGCTTGTGAAAATGTAACTGAGTCATTCTCAATTTCTATATCACATTCTGACTCATGTAGGTAAACCACATAATCATCATGAATATCATATCGTCTTTCTCTTTGAGATTTTCTTAATGTTATCTCTCGTGGTTCTTTTACTATAGGTTCTTCAACTTCATTTTCAATAATGAGATTATTTTGTTGATCTCAATCATTACTAATGAGTTCAATAATTTGAGGAACAATTTTATTAGGGACACATGTAAATTGAACTTGTACCTTCATTTCTTAAATTTCTACTTTACATGGTGTTTCACTTGTACTAATCTCATTATTCTCAATGAACTTAGCATTCCTAGTTTCAACAATTCTTGTAGTATGGTTTGGACAATAAAATCTACACTCCTTTGATTTTTATGGATAACCAATGAAATAACCATTGATTGTTCTTGCGTCCACTCTCTTTTCTTATTCATTATAAATTCGAATTTCTGCTGGACATCCCAAAACATGCAGGTGCCTTACTAAGTTTCCTACATGTCCACAGTTCAAAATGAGTCTTTGGAACAACCTTACTAGGAATCATATTTAATAAATACATGGCAGTCTTTAAAGCATAAGTCCGCAATAAAATGGGTAAATATGAATTACTCAACATATTCGTAACCATATTCAACAATGTTCTATTACACCTTTCTAATACACCATATTGTTGTGGTGTACCTGCCATTGTGTATTATGCACATATGTCACGACTTTCAAGGAATTTAGCAAATGAACCTAGATGTTGTTCATTTTCATCATATCTTCCATAATACTCACTACCTCGATCAGACCTATTAATTTTCACTTTTTTTTTTATCTAATTGTCTTTCAACTTTAATAAGGTAAATCTCTAAGGTTTTTTATGCTTGAGATTTATCAGACAATAAATAGATATGTCCATAACATGAATAATCATCAATGAAGGTAACAAAGTATTTTTCCTTATTAAAAGAATTAACATCAAAAGGTCCACAAATATTCGTGTGTATAATTTTAAGAAGCTTAGTGCTTCTCGTGGCTCCTTTCTTTATGTGTTTTGTTTGTTTATCTTCATATTCATATCGGTAAAATCTAAATCCAAAAAGATTTCATTTTTTACTAATCCTTTCATTCATTCTTTGGATATATGTCCCAAATTTTTATGATACAAGTAAGCAAAACGTTCATCAATTAAGTCACACTTAATTCTAATGTTATGATACAAGGTTAAAAGTGTTTCAGAAAAAAGATTATCAAGATTTAACTTGTATAATCCATCACATAATACATTACTTCCAATTAAATGAGTATATTTATACAAATTGAAACATTCATTACTAAATTTAAAAGAGTATTCAAGAACATCAAGTTTAGATAAAAAAAATCCAAATTCCTAGATATATTAGGTACATAAAGGGTTTCAAATAAATTTAAATGGTGCACAATATCAAGGATTAAACGATAAGTCCAAATAGCTTCCACTAGAACCTTCACTCTATTTTCTATAAAGACAAATTATTTATTTGGTCTTGCAGTTCGGGTCGTAATGAATCCTTACATAGTATTAGAAACATGAGTAGTATATTCAGAGTCAATTCACCAAGTATTATAAGAAACTTCTGCTAAGTTTGATTCAAAACATACATAAGCACTAGGTTTACCTTTCTTTTCAAACCAATTTTTGCATTTTGGACAATCCTTTTGGAAATATCCAATCTTTCTACAAAAACGACATATATTATCATGATGTTCCTTCTTATTGATTTAAGAAGAGGACTCATTAATCTTTAAGATTCTCTTCCCTTTCTTGTCATACTAACTTTATTTCTAGCTCCTTAATGATTAACATAATGATGGAAAGATTTCCTTGGCTCCTTATTATGGTTTACTTTTGAACTAACATGATATGCAATTCATGTACATTCCGCTTATCTTGCATGGTGTTATAGTTCGTTTGGAAAGGACCATATTAAGAGGGTAATGAATTTAGTATAAATTGTACAAGGAAGTTTTCATCCATATTCATTCACAATGTCTTAAGTCTTGCTACAAATTTGATGGTGGTCAATGTACTCATTAGTGTCCCAGCAAGAGGCTTATCAGCAGTTTGGGAGTACTCTTCCATAAACTTCAGCATTTCTTTTGCACTTTCAGTTTTAGGAAGAGTTGACTTAATGTTGCCAACAATATTCAATTTGTTTGATCTTTCTCAAGTTCTATAATGAACTTTATGTTCTTCAATGCTTATATTAGTAATAACACTTGACTTATCTTCTCTAAGTGACAAATCCAAATCCATTACACCAATGTAAAATCGGATTTGTTCACTTCATTCAGAGAAGTTAACTCCATTGAATGTTGGAACAGATGAGAATTGCGAATGCAAAACAACAAGAACTACAATAAAATTAAACAAAGAATATTAAGGCCTTGAGTTACGTGCAAACATGCTAAATTACTTCAGACTATTTCATAAGTGTATATTAATGTTTAACTTTGTGTAATCCATCAATATACCATACTAATCATAATGATACTAAAAGAAATTCATATAATTTAGCAATGATACATGCATGTAATAGAAACATTTACTATCTTCGGATATATAAATATAACTAATGATGCATTTCCACTACCAACATTCATGCTCATTGATTATAAGAACAAATAATCAACATTTGGCCGATTCTTAACTGTCTTGTATTAATGAACTTCAAATTACTCATAAACAAATGTTTGTTATATCATTTATAATATCAAATTAATGAGTAAAATGAAATATGATCATACAATTTGGAATTAAATAAACATAAAGATATCATTACTTTGATGATTAACAAATCTATCATACAATAATTCCAAACAAATGAAATATGATCATACAATTTGGAATTAAATAAACATAAAGATATCATTACTTTGATGATTAACAAATCTATCATACAATAATTTCAAACATCTAATAAGTCATATTACACATACATATGACTCTCAACTTGCACATAAATTTTACATGAAAATAATTACATTAAAACTTTAAATAAAATTATAACTTAATTATGTATATAGCTTTAGCCCTTTCATATATATATGGCTTTAGTCCTTTCATATATATATATATATATATATGGTTACTTTTGTGCAATATATATAATATGTATATATATTTTATTGCTATTTTGTATAAGACAGAAGAACATAAGACCATTAATGTATAAATAGAAACACCATTCCAAAATAAAATACTGTATCTATCCATAATGCACAGAACAAAATTAATTAAATTGTACCTTAAATACATGTTATACAATTCGTTTCCTTTTTATATATATAATGCGAAAGATAAAACATATATAAAAAATAAAAAAACTTAACAAGAAACAGAATACAAAATATACATGAATAAAAAAGGAACATTAGAAGTAATGTGTGGTTTACTAAAATAGAGTTTGCTCAGTTACGTTTGTTATGTTTTCAGTTTTAGTGAAAGTAGGAATATTTGAAACTATGCACATATTTTACACAGAGATGTGTTTATCCATAGTTAGAGTTATATATTTGGAATCAAAAAAAAAATTACTTATCATCCATGTGGGGAAATAATCATACATGATTTCTCTCTAAATATTCAAGAATATATTTTAATCATTTAAGATCAAGTCACCATATATGGAAAACTATAAGTTCTTAAACACAATATTATGATATTATATGTATACTATATGTAAATTTTATCATGGAAACCATGTGTAAATGAATGTTAAGCATTTATAGTTTTCACATAATACAAATAATTGTGGATTACTTTTATCCATGGCGACATAATCCTCCTTTATTGATGTGTGTTGTTCTTCGTCAATAGAAAAACTATTTTATCTCTTTGCCTTTTTTCTATGTTCTTCCTTTATTGTTAGCTGATGGAGCCAAACTTTATAGGATGAGATAGAGACAATGTTTAAAGTCTTTTTCTTATTCGTAGAGTGCTTTCATTAAACACTATATATAAACTATTTCCGAGGAGTTTTATCATTTTATTCACAATTTTACATTCAAGAATTATAAACTATTTCCCGGAGCTTTATTATTTCATTCACAATTTTACATTCAATTTTTCTATGAGGGATTTGCTTACACTTCTCACTTAAAGACCATGAACAGTTGAATACATAGTGAAACGTCATAGCTTAATGACATTGTAATGCAGGCCTTTTATGCATTACTTTTTTTGGGAAGGTTTTTACAACCAGCTGAGTGGTTTGAGAACAGACTTGCGTACACGAAGCATCGCTGGAAGTTGTATGTCATCTTCATTGTTGATATCTTCTCTAATTGCTGGCAGGTTCCATTTACGCGTACGAGAGACATAACTGTTGGAATGGGTGTAACTGGAGTAGAATGGGTTTTCTGAAGATGTTGCGAAGAAACACTCAGTATTGTAGACAAGCGAACCACCATTAAAGGTAATTTTTCTCATCCTTGAGCTTCAAACAGTGACCAACCGAGAAGCCATAGCAAAAAATAGAGAAAGAGGAAAAGATAAAGGAGGAGTCACCATAGAGAAAGAAAACGGAAGAAAATAAGGAGGAGGAAGAAGGAAAAAGAAGATAGAGGCAAAAGATGATGCTAGGGTTTAGGTTTTGGTAGTATTGGGTATTGGACTTACTTAGATAACACAAAATATTTTAATGAACCCAATTTAAATAAGGGAATGGAGTGTCTCCTGGTATAAGGAGATAAGTTATCTCCTCCTGCCAGTGAAATCATGACATGTGTCATGTTTCATCATTTTCTATAAAAATATTTGTAAAAATAAAGAAAATAGCACACATGTCACATTTTTACTGGTTCGAGGAGATAAGTTATCTGCTGATATGAGGAGATACATTATTCTCTTTAAGTGAAAGTATTTCTTTAAAATAATATTGAATTATTTTTTTGTAAAAATTTAAATTGACTCATTCATTTAGTTTTGATTAATAAAAAATACACTTAAGTGAAAATAATCAAATTATTAAATCATATTAGATTATAAATGATCCAAATTAAAAAAAAAAATTTAAAATACAATATTTTAAATATATTATTAATTAATAGTCAACTATAATAATATAAGTATAAAAAATATATAGAATATATTAACTAAATATACTTATAATGTACTTAGAATATATTAACTAAACATATAAAATCATATATCATGTAACTATGCCCGAAACTACGTTATCCATAATTATGGTGTGGAATCAAATCATAATGATACAGCAGTATCAAATCTCAAGCAACAGATTGCATTGGAGTTATATCGCATCAAATTTAAAAACATTTTTTATTCACAAAGAATTGTTCAATGGCAATGACCACAAACAAGTGAAGGCAACCACAATTTTAAAATTGTTAAATGGCATTGCGGCCTGTGGATTTTGGTGTTGTTCTATAAGTCAGATTGCCCCCCCCTATGGATGATGATTTGGATACAAGTTTGGAGGGAGCTAGAGATGAATGATTACACAGGAAATAAGGATAATGCACATGCACTTCTTTGTGTCAATCAAAACCTATATGGATACGAAGGTGAAATGCGCAGAATCCCTGGGCAGGTATTTTGTTAATATACGTTCAATTTGTTTATTGGGATTTATGATAGTTAATAGCTACACATAAAAAGATTAAGGTTTTGGTTGTTATATGTGTGATTTCTTATGGGTTTCATTTTTTATCCCCTTTCTGATAAAGTGGGATGCTTTGTGTAGTAAGATTCCAGGTCCCACATTAGGACTTCATTGTCTCGAGTCTTACTAAATAAAATCATCACATAGTGATTGTCAATTGTATGATCCAAGTTCTTTATTGTATGTGTAGCTCTGTTCTAGAAAAGGGGTTTTTAGCAAGTTGGAACATATACTTTTCAAAATGGGTCTCTTTGTTTTGGTTTAAGTGTTTAACTTGTAACTGTCCGATCAGTCACATTTACTTTCGACTATTCACACACCAAAGAAGTATATCTAACTGAAGTATATCTAAATCCTGAGTTAGACCATTGATGACTTCTACCTGAGCAAAGAAGGACTGAAATCTAATTTACAAATCTCATGAAAAATATAATAATGGTGTTTATTTGTGTTAGAAAGCTTAATAATACAAGCCTTATGTATGTTAGTTGAGTTAGTTGAAATTTATTTCTTCCGGTTGAGAAATTTAAAATTCTGTTTTTGTAGTTGAAAGTCCTACTATACAAAAAAATGTTTTTTAATTTCTAACAATGTATTCATAGTTTGTGATTCAATGAAAATACATACATACACACTTCTCATACATCTCATATTCTCTCCTTTCTCTCTTATCTTCATTCTTTCTTTTTAATTCTAACAAATTTTGTATCAAGAGCACGTTCTGATCCGAGACTCAAGAACCACAAATTCATCCTTCTCGTTCATCTCATTTGTGTGCAAAGTAATTCACTATGTGTAGATCACTTGGGAATTTGGAGCTATTGATCATGGTGAAAAGGTACGCAAGAAAAACATCTATCCTTGATTTATGTGGAGGTCAAGCAATCACAATGGTTGGAAATGGTAGCAATCTTTCATCTATGAGTCTTCCCATACTCACTGAGAAAAATTGGAATCGGTGGAGCACTCAAATGAATGTGTTGTTCAACTTTCAAGAGGTGAGTGAAGCTATTGAGAATGGAATCCCTCCACTTGGTGCTGAAGCCACAAAGAATCAAAGAACAATGTACAAGGAAGCCAAAAAGAAAGACAATAAGGCATTGTTCTTGCTACATCAGTGTGTTGATGACATCCATTTTGAAAAAAATCAGAATGCTACTACTAAGGAAGCCTGAGATATCTTGATTTGAAGCCATGATGGTGGAGACAATATGAAGAAGGTAAAATTGCAAACACTTAGAAGGCAATATGAACTAATACAAATGGATGAGAGTGATAGGGTTGGGGACTATTTCACAAAAGTACTCACTATTACCAATCAAATGAAAGGTTGTGGTGAAGTAATCACACATCTTATGATCATTGAAAAAATTATGAAATCTTTTTTTCTCAAAAATTTGATTACATAGTAATAGCAATAGAGGAGTCAAAGGATGTATCTGTGATGAAAGTTGAGGAACTCTTGAGTTCCCTAGAAGCTCATGAGACGAGACTTGTTGATAAAAATCCTATCAAGAATTGTGAACAATCCTTGAAAGCAACCCACTATAGAGATGAAGATAGGAAGAAGTACAAGAAATGGAAGGGATAGAAGAGCAATCGTAATCTAGATTGGCCAGAATCTTCAAACATAAGAGGAGGGCTAGGAAAGAATCAAAAACAAAAAAAGTATAACAAATGTAGAGTGCTTCAATTGTCACAAAACATGACACTACTCCTATGAGTGTCCTAGTGACAAAGGAAAGCGGAAGAATCCTCATGACAAAGAAGCATTCACAACAGAAGAAGAACCTGAATCGGAACTATTGACACTGATGGTAACAACTTCTACAGAAAATTCTCACTATGAGGCATGGTTCCTTGATTGAGGTTGCTCAAATCACATGACCAGTCACAAGGACTAGCTTGTGGATTTTGATCCAAGCAGAAGGAGAAAAGTGGAGTTTGTAGATGATAACACATTGAAGGTAGAAGGAGCATGTGATCTAGTAATCATGAAACAAAATGGTTCCAAGGCCTTGTTCTCAAATGTGGTATTTGTACTTGGGATGAAATACAATTTGCTCCGTATTTGTCAATTGATTTAAAAGGGGTTCACTACAGTAATGGGAAATGGCCAGTTTGAGTTGTTTGATAGCTGATAAAATGCTCATTTTAAGAAATAAGTTGACCAAGAACATAATATTTCAAGTGAATATCAAAGCATGCTAATGTTTTCACCAAAGCATTGAAAATTGGCTGATTTAAAGAATTAAGGAAGAAGATGGATGTTACATCTCTTAAAGGCTTGGCTTAAGGGAAAGTGTTAGAAAGCTTAATAATACAAACCTTATGTACGTTAGTTGAGTTAGTTGAAACTTACTATTTTTTGTTGAGAAGTTTAAAGTTTTGTTTTTGTAGTTGCAAGTCCTACTATAAAAGAAATGTATTCATAATTTGTGATTCAATGAAAATACATACATACACACTTCTTATACATCTCATATTTTCTCTTTTCTCTCTTATATTCATTCTTTCTTTTTTATTCTAACAATTTGTAGGACCAACAACTGATCCTAGATACATTCAATCTGTGTCAAATGCTTCCGGGTTGGGGAGCATGTTTGTAGTGAATACGTAGAGGTCCATGGTAAGTACATAGATCCATTATCTCAGATTTTGATTTATATGATGTCTTACACACTAATAAATAATAATAATATGGTATGTCAATTAAAATATTTAAATTTTTATTATTAATATTATTTTGAATTCATTTTGATTAGTGGAGATAACATTGAGAAATGACAGCATAGGTTTGTTCCACTAAATCGTCTTGCGTAGGCGGCTTGCATTTTCTTGATTTTCTCTCTTGAAAGTCTTGTCCATGATATCACAAGTAGAATAGAATAAGTTTTATAGTGAAGCACTATCCAATTCCAAAGATTTTGTAAATTTCAAATTCCAAGTCTAATTCCACGGAATTGGGAAAAAAGTTGTTGTTTTTAATTTTCAGCCTAGATTTTATGAATTATCAATTCCATTATAAAAAGTTTTATAAACAATATGATGTATTTATAATTTAATATATTATTACATAATTTAATAATCATATTAATTTGCAGCTAAACCAGTGTTGGAGCGGAAAACCATGGAGAAATTATAATAGAGAAAATGACACTGATAATTTAATGTGGTTCAGCAATTTGCCTACTTCCACAGCTGAAGAACAATAAAGACTATTCCACTATGATAAAAGAGAACTACAAGTGTTTCACTCACTTCCCAAAACTCAAGTACACCCAATTTCACTCTCACTCAAGTATTGCTCACACAATTAGAACAAGAGAACAAAAAGAGAAAATATGCACGAAGCTAAGTATTTGGTGTGTCTTAGAATGGTTTGGAGCACTCCTATTTATAGCCAAATCTCTTGAAGATTATGTGGCAAAAGGAAAAGAACATTGATAATGGTTTCACCATAGCCACTTCTTTTACTTGGCTAGAAATTCTCTCTTTCTTCAAGATGATCTCTAGCCACTTCATTTTTGTTTGGCTCAAGAAAGTCTTTTCATTATCCTTTTTCTTTTAGTCAATATTCAATAAATCTCCACTTTGGCTAAAAGACTATCATAGTTATTCTTGTGCTACTCTTCTTCATGTTCACTAGAGATTTTGAACATTAATCAAGTCCAGACTATGTCTGAACTTGGTAGTTGGAACTGACTTCGTCATCATGTCCGCTAGATTATCTACAGTAGGTATTTTCTCCACTCTAACAACTTCTCTCTCCACTATGTCTCTGATAAAGTGCATTCGAACATCGATATGCTTAGTTTTTTCATGATACATTGGATTCTTTGTCATATGTATAACACTTTGACTATCACACTTGAGGGTTGTTTCTTCGAGTTGTATACCCAACTCTTCAATTAAATCTTTCTCCCCATGACTTCATTTACAACTTCTGTTACTGCGATGTATTCTACCTCAGTTGTAGACAAAGCAACAATTGATTGTAGTGTTGCTTTCCAACTAATAGTACAACCATACAGTGTAAAGACATATCTGGTGAGCGGTCTACACTTATCTAGATCTCCAGCATAATCCGAGTCAACATATCCAGTGATCATGTTTCCAACATCTTTGATTTTACAATACAAAAGCCCTACATTTGTGGTACCTTTTAGGTAGCGCATAATCCACTTCATAGCCTTCTAGTGAACTTTACCAAGATTTGTCATATATCTGCTTACCACACTTATTGCATGTGCAATATCTGGTCTACTGCACACCATGACATACATGAGACTGCCAACTGCATTAGCATAAGGTACACTTGACATCTCCTAATTTTCATTCTCAGTTTGTGGACACAAGACCATTGAAAGTTTGAAATGAGTCGCCAATGGAGTAGTGACTGGTTTAGCATTTTGCATGCCAAAATGTTCCAACACTTTCTCAATGTACTTCTTTTGTGATAGAAAGAGTGCCCCTCTTTTCTATCCCTACGAATCTTCATTCCCAGAATTTTCTTTCCAGCTCCTAAGTCCTTCATTTCAAACTCTGAGCTCAATTGAGCTTTGAAGTTTCTAATTTCGGACATGTTCTTATATGCGATCATCATGTCATCAGCTTATAAAAGCAAATATATGAATGACTTATTTGAAAGCTTCTTGTAGTAGACGCAACTATCATGTTCACTTATGGAATATCCATTTTCAAGCATGAAGGTGTCAAATTATTGATACCATTGTCTGGAAGATTGTTTTAGGCAATATAAAGATTTCTTCAGCAAGCAAACATGATCTTTCATCCCTTGAACTTCAAATCCTTCAGGTTGTTTCATGTAGATTTGTTCCTCCAACTCACCATACAAGAATGTCGTTTTGACATCTAGTTGCTCAAGTTCTAGATCAAATTGAGCTACAATTGCAAGTATGATGCGAATAGAGCTATGTTTTACCATAGGAGAGAAAACTTCATTGAAATCAATGCATTTTCTTTGTGTAAAACCTTTGGCCACTAATCGCACCTTGAATCTTACATCTTCAACCTTAGGCATTCCTTCCTTCTTCTTAAAGACCCATTTGCATCCAACAATCTTTTGAGCCTTCAGCCACTTCACAAGAACCCAAGTATGATTCTTATGAAAAGACTCAATTTCCTCTATCATTGCAGAAATCCATTTAGAAGCTTCTTTGTTGTTGATAGCTTCTTCAAATGAATGTGGTTCACAATTACTGATATCATCAGCAACATTTAGAGCCTATGACACCAGATCAGCATAGCCATACTTTTTTGGAGGTTTTATATGTCTCCTTCGCTTGTACCTAGCCAACTGATAATGTTGTAATTGGGATATATCAGTACCAGTACATGCATCATGGACTTCTTCTTGATCAAGTGTTTTTTCTTTTGTTGGCTCCACCTCAAAGTCCACCTTCTCCAATATATTAGGATCTTCATTTTCATTTGATGACTCTGTATGAGGCTTTAGCATTTCAGCTTCATTAAAAGTAACATCTCTACTAATAATGCACTTTCTTTTCTCTGACCACCATAACTTATATCTTTTCACACCATCAGGATATCCAAGAAAAATGCATTTCAATGCTCTTGCATCAAGTTTTCCTACTTTGTTTTGAGGATATGCAGGACAACCAAATATCCTCAAATTTTCATAATTTTCCGGAATACCCAACCACATCTCTTCTGGAGTTTTAAAACCAATGGTCGTTGATGAACATCTATTGATCAAGTAACAAGTTGTACTGACAGCTTCCGCCCAAAATTCTTTTGGCAATCCAACATTTGACAACATACATTTTGTCCTTTCAAGTAAGGTTTTGTTCATTCGTTCTGCAAGTCCATTTTGTTGTGGAGTGTGCCTCACAGTATAATGTTTGAAAATACCGTGATCCTTGCAAAAATTCCGAATTCTCTGCTGTAGAGTTCTAGACCATTGTCAGTTCTCAGTCTCTTGAACTTACTCTCGGTTTGCTTTTCGATCAAGATTTTCCACTGTTTGAACTTGACAAATGCTTCACTTTTGTGTTTCAAAATGAAGATCCACACCTTCCTTGAATAGTCATCAATGAATGTTAACATGTATCTGCTACCACCATGATAATGTACTTGGGAAGGACCCCACAAGTCAGAATGTACATAATCCAACATGCCTCTTGTTCGATGAATTGCAACATTAAATTTTATCCGACATTGCTTTCCAAAAATACAGTGTTCACAAAAGTATACCTTCCCGACTTGTTGATCGCATAGTAATCATTGTTTGGCCAACTCAGCTAGACCTCTTTCATTGACATGGCCCATTCTTAGATGCCATAGTTTGGTGACATCAAAATCAGATGTTGAGGAGACAACATCAACACCCGTGATTGTGTTTCCTTGTAACATATCGAGACTATTTCCTTTCTTTCCTTTCAATACAACCATAACGCCTTTAGATATTCTTATAGCTTCACCTCCACCTTTGTAGCTATAACCTTTTGAATCTAGTGTTCCCAAGGAAATCATATTTTTCTTCAATTCTGGAACATGCCTTACATCTGTCAACTTCCTTACAATTCCATCGAACATCTTGATTCTAATTGTGTTGATGTCAATGACCTTGTAGAAAGCATTATTTTCCAAAAGGACCTTGCCCCCATCTAAGGGTAGGTAAGTGGAAAACCAATCCTTAATGGGACACATATGACATGAGCATCTAGAATCAAGTATCCATTCATCGTTTGAGTCGTGCTTTAAGACTATTAGTGCATCTGCACTATCATAGCCATTTGCTATAGCTGCATCTCCATATTCATAAATATTTTCCTTGTCTTTGCGCTCTAGGCAATTCTTTCTTATATGCCCCTCCTTGTGACAGTGAAAGCATTCATACTTTCTAGGTTTTGCTTTGGACTTGGACCTAGATTTCCATCTTTCACCAAATTGGTTTTGCCTCTCTGTTCTTCCTCTAGCAAAAAGACTCTTGATAAGTGCCAAACATACCTAAAAATCATACACTTTTATGGCACTTATCTTAAGCATAATTGAGAAAAACCAACTTAAAACAATACTTTTTGTATAAAATATCACAATTTGGTATATTTGTGTTTGTATGGCCTTTTTATGTATTTTGTAGGAAATAAAATGAAGAAAAGAAGAGAAAAAATTCAAGGTCAAAAAGCAACAAAAGTCAAGCAAATCAAGGTGCTCAACCAGGCAGCTGAGCGTGGAACAAGCCCCGCTGAGCTGACCTGGCCACCTGCCTGATCTGGACCAAACTGCCCAACCAGGTCTGCTCAGCGGTCAAACCAAGCTGCTCAGCGGTCAAACCAAGCTGCTCAGCGGTCAAACCAAGCTGCTCAGCGGTCAAACCAAGCTGCTCAGCGGTCAAACCAAGCTGCTCAGCGGTCAAACCAAGCTGCTCAACGGAGAACCAGACTCCTGGCCAGATCAGCAAGCACCAAGCCATGTCCTATTCAATACGGTCAGAAGCTGCTGAACAAGCAACTCAGCGGTGAAGTAGGTGCGTTGGGCGGTGCTTACCAGACTTGACTTAACCATCAAGCAAACCATGAAATCATCCATGATCTCACCTCAAGTAGCCCACCATAGGCTTTTCAGAAGTAGCTCACAATAGTTGGTCTCATAGCCCACAACTAGCTTTGATGAGTCATGCACAAGGAGGTGACTAAGTTACTTGGTCAAGGGACCAAACCCATGCTGAAGGGTTTGGTCAGCTGTTGAGCGGTCCAGCTCAGAAGCTCAATGGTCAGGATGTGAAGCCTATAAATAGAGGCTATTTCATTCGAGCAAAACAGATTGTAATTGAGCATTTCTTCACTAAATTCTGTCAAAAAACACTTGAAGTCAGAATTCTCTCATTTAGGAATTCTTTCATAAGTTAGAGTTTTTATTTTCAAGTAAGTTTTGTAATTTGTAGTTTAGAATTCAAGAGGAGAAAAGGAGATGGCAAATGAGATGCAAAAATCAATTTTGTACTCTCATTTGGAACTCAAAAGCATCCAATCCTTGGATGGATAGCTCATGCTATTAAACATTTTCTTTTGAACAAGGTTTTGTAATCTTCTACTTTTTCTTAAATTTACAAAAGTTTGAATTTTAATCATTCAAGTTGGTGCTTTGGTTAATATTATTTGTTTGAGAAGTACTTAATGCTCTTTTTAGATTGATCACCTAAAAAATGATTTCAAGTCAAAAATACTTGTCTCAAACACTTAACAAATAAACTTTGGAGTAGTTGTACTACTTAGTTTATTTGCCAAGTTAAGAATCATTTTCTTAAGATCTTACAGTCATCACTCATTCAATATTAGAGTCACCAATGGTTAGGGTGTGACAACCTAATCTCTTTTATGGTCGTAGTATTGTTTAAGTGATGAATATAAGTGTTTATGATTCTACCATTTTAGGATATACACTAAAAGGAGGATTTCAGACC
>NW_017723428.1:0-28517 GCF_001865875.1 Lupinus angustifolius
TTCTTAAGATCTTACAGTCATCACTCATTCAATATTAGAGTCACCAATGGTTAGGGCGTGACAACCTAATCTCTTTTATGGTCGTAGTATTGTTTAAGTGATGAATATAAGTGTTTATGATTCTACCATTTTAGGACATACACTAAAAGGAGGATTTCAGACCTTGGTGTTTGGGTTTAACCAAAGTAAAACATAAGAACTTGTCTAAGTAGTTCAAACTCAAAAAGAAGATGAGAAATATATTTTCCTTATTCAAAAAGAATTTGTCTCCTCAAGAATTTCTTAATATTTAGTTGTATGTTTATTATGTGTACTTGTTCATACTCACATTCAAACCAACCAAAAGATGCTTAAACCATTATTTGTGCCTTTATATGATTCATTTTATTAGGCAATTCCTTGTGGTTCGACATAACCCTATACTATACTACAATTGAATCTTGAAAGAGGTGTAAATTGTAACATAGTAAAGTGTTATCAATAAACTTATTTATTGAAAAAACATTTTAATATACAAAAGTGATGAAACTAACTTACTAACTTGTATTTATTGTTTTTTACTTTCCTCATTTTATTTATTCTTTAATACCAACCTTTCTTAATAAGGAAGAAGTTTAGTTTGTTAATAAAATAAACTCGAAAGGGAGTAAATAAATAAATGATCACTAAATTTATTATTCTTTTGTTCTTTATTTATTTATTTATTTATTTGTATCTAACAACTAATTATTCATCACTTTTATATATTAGAATACCATTAAACCGATGTTGGAATTTATTCCACGAAATCGAGATAGTATTCAAAGGTACTTAATAATTATGTAATTGATAATTGCTTCGATACCATTATACCGGCGTTAGAATTTATTTTAACAAAGCCGAGATGGGGCAAAGAAGGAATGACTTATTCACATTATTATTAAGAAAGTAAGTTGTAGCTGGAATACTCTTGAAACCATTATACCGGCGTTGGAATTTATTTCAACAAAGCCGAGATGGCGAACAAAGAATAAAACCGAGTTCTCTTACTTAAGCAAACAAAAAGAACATAACGAAAAAGAGAGGATTAATCTTTCAACAAATTGGCACTGCTGTCAGGACGATTTGTTAAAAGGAGAAAACTCCCAACTAAAATAAACACCAAACTACCCTTTCAACAACTATCACACGAGCCTTCAGATCTCGAATCTGATACTTTTTTCTTCAGTTCTTTCGAGTGCAACGCCGCCTTTACTTCGTCCAAGATCAGATCTTCTCGACCATACATCATGGTGTCGTTAATTATACATAATTATTAATTGAATGAGAGTCAGATTTGTAGTCTTAACTGAATGAGAGTTTGACCGCTTTGAACCATAAAAATTCTGGTCCGACCATGCTAAACCCGGTTAAACCAGAATAACCCGGGAAGTAAACCAGACGGTTTACTTAAAATTAAGAAATAAACGAATACTACTTTAATCTCTTATTTTACTTCGTTTCAGAAAATATTAAGAGATGTTATTTCAATATAATTATACATAATTATTAATTATATAAAATTTTACAGTTATATATAATTATATATTTATTGATGACATTATTAATTATATATGAAATCGTTTGATCCGACCAGACAGTTTAACCATTTAAACCGGTTAAACCTTATATGAGACCTCTTCCGGTTTAACGTCTAGCTCAAGTTTCACAATATTGAGTAAGAGGTTGATTTTGTTAAATTTCTTTAAGATCAGATATTGTATTGAGTAATTTTTTTGCTTAATTTTTTACCCATCATTGAATTACAAATTGTTAATGTGGTTATTATTGATGATAATGTAAAAAAATAACACGGTGCATTAAAATAAAAAAAGAGTCTCGTCAATCGTCATATGTTGGTGGAAGATATAGTTTCAAACACATATATCATTGTTGACCGAGTCTATATTTACTTTGGGATGAAACAATTACCCTTTTTTATTAATTTTAAATATGCTTTAACTTTATTCTAGCCTCTATTCAGAACCATTTACAACCATAAAAATTTTGGTAGTATAAAACATTACTAGATTCTTATACAAATAAAAAGGTTAACGGTTTAAATCTTGAGAGGAATACTTGTGGAGAGTCATAACTACATATCTTAAAAGAGATTAATTTTTTACTCATATAATAAGAAAATACTCTGTATTATAAAATTATTTGGTGCACTCTGTTTATCTATTATTAAACAAGTCAACCATTTATTGGAACTTATTTCCATTTTAATCTTTATTAATTACTTTTTGCGTATACTGTTAAGTGTCAAATTGAACATATTTTATACATTTACTTTATGGCACTTTATCTACTTAATCGACTCAAATGAATGAAACTATAATATTACATGATTAAAACTTGTTTAAGTGGTCAAGTCTCACCTTTGAAGTTATTTGCATGCTTAATCCGGTGGAATAATTGCAAAAAGATAAGTTCCGAATAAAAGCAAGTATTTAGCCATGAGTAGTCCGAATAAAATTGTGATAACTCATTCGTCCACTATTGGATCGAGCTGAATTTTGGATATATTGATCCTAAATAATTGATCTTCAATGCGAATGGTCGGATTGACAATATAATCAAAACTCGATGCGTTTAGTGCAAGTTTTCGCTGAGCACAAATAGGAGCAAAAATCAATATTTTTCCACTGTTTCGTAGTGCTCAAAGCACGTACTTGCGCTCAACATAGTGGGTGGTGCATTAAGCACATGGAGGTGCGGCCAACGCAAGTTGGTATGCTGAAAAGTTGTTCCACACTTTATAATACTTCTTTTATGAGTTTATAAGGTGGTTTAACTCATTTTAGTTATGAGATCAATGTGTAAGTATTAGAGGAGTTAATATATGCTCATTTGTGTGTGATTCTACCAGGCCATGAGTTCTTTTTATCCATATCTTACTTACACCTTGTGAACATGAGTAGCTAAAACCTTTATTGAGATTAAATGTAGCATGGACATGATGTATACGCATTGATTCACCATTAATTCGTAAAGTTTTGGTTACATTTGAGTTATGTATTTACTTTATGATTGCTTGGAGTTTGATCAACATTTTGCATAATTATTGAATAAATTGCTTAGTTGTTACTTGCATTATTTTGAACTTGCATAACTCAACAAGTAGTACATTTACTAGACAGACTTGTATTATTTGCAATCTTATGCATCTTACTTATTAGTATTTAGACATAACATTAATTTTGTGATATTTTAACTCTCAAACTCAATAACATAGACTGCTAGACATACAAGTATGCTTGAAGGTTCAAAAAACTGAATTTTGTCATAATAGTTGCTAGACATAGAGTTATCTCTAGTAAAGTGTTCATATAGACTAAGACATTGACGACTAATACAATTGAGGTGTTACATTTTAAATCAATTTGCATGCATGGATTACTAGACATATAAGCATGATTTTGAAAGTCATATTTCTTAATCATATGAACTAGAGTTGCTAGAGAGAGGGTTTTCTTGCATAAACTACTAAACTAACTAAGACATTAGCTTTTAATAATTCTGAGGTTATTATATGGATTGATCATTATTGAAAGGGCGTAAATTAAGAATTAAGTGTGTACGAATAGTAAGTGTAAAGTTCAATCACATCTCTATTATTACAAAATCAATTATTTGTGTCACCAATCAAACAACCATTTCAATCGTAACTTAAAATAATAATTTTTAGTTGAAAGACTATTATCTAGCAAGTCCTTGTGGATACAACAATCTCTTATATTATACTCATTTGTGACAATGAGATAGTTTTATACTCCTATATATCAGTTAACACAAATCAATTTGATTCGTAAAAAATAAATATCTTAAGTAGTACACAACAATAGCGAATATAGTTTAAAATAGTAGTCGAGGGACTAAAGTGCCCCAAATGTTAGTTATAAAAATATTAAAAATCACTAATTTAATTGACTCTCATTTAATATGGTTAAGAATATTTTGGATTTCTAATTATGAACACACAATTTTGTCAAGATATAAAAATTACAATAAAAATATAAAAAAATATAAATTTCAAGATACCCAAAAATTAATCAAAAGGACATTTTACTCATGTTTGTAATTTTAGAAAGTCAAATAATTATTTTTATTCATTTATGGATACATGGAAAGTTTTTGTATTATTATAGAGAAAAAATTGATTTTTTGTCCAAAAATGATAATATGGTCATTTTTAATGTTAGATAATTTTTTTTACCCAACTAGAGTGTTTTGTATATGTTTTTTGAAAAATAATTTTTACGAAAAATGAGTTTTTTAGATGTCTCAAAACTATATTTATCTTCGAACCATAACCAATGATTATTTAATTAATAACAAATGTATTTTGAATTTTAGATTTATAGTTTCAATTTCTTATTCTAAAATTAGTTATTGATTTAAAATTTTAATTTCAAAATAAATTGTGAGTTACATTTTCATTATAGTTTTTAAATTTAAGTATTAGTAGTTACAAAAATAGTATGAGAAGGGTGTAGGGGTTGTAGAAGTAATATATCCAACAATAACAAAAACAAAATCGCTTAGATTTCAGTGTGTTCCATCCATTCAATAGTGCCACCGCTCCTTGGGAATTGTGTATGCTCAGTCTCCAACAGATCCTATGTGCAGAAGTGAAGTGTTCATGCTGTCATTCATGCGAAAACTCTTCATTGGGCCATCTATCCAAGATTTTCAGATGATGTTGGACACACATTTGTTTCTAATTGGACAGTCTTCAATCCTTGTTCCTAGCTATTAAACACAGCCTGCGTCGCCAACACGCATTGCTTTCTGATTAGCCAGCCACGAAACTTGGTCCTCTAGTCACCAAACATCATTTAGTTGTCGCCACGTATCACTCATCTACTGGTCCATTGTTGTTCCTTGACCACCACCTTTCGTCTGGGGCAATAGACAATTATTGCCAATCATTGGCGTGAAATCCTACATTGACACCCTTTAAGTCGGGTTATGGTGTGAACATGAGTGTTTTTGCCTCAGTCACTTATAATGGATAAGCGTGTAATTTTATAAAAACAAACTTTCCTCTTTAAGTCAAGTTATGGCGTGGACATGGGTGCTACTACCTTAGTCGCTTGGCTAAACGGGTAATATTAAGTAAACAAACTTATCCCTTTAAATCGAGTTGTGGTATGGACATGAGTGCTGTCACATTAGTCGCTTATGCTTTGTTTGGTTGAGAGAAGAAAATAAGAAGAGAGAAATATTTGAAAAAAAGAGTGAAAAGAGAGAAAGATAGGAGAAATAGAGTGAATTTTAGTGTTCTTTGGTTGTATATAAAAAGAAGTGATTTTTCTCCCTCACTCTTCACTGGATAAGGATTTGTTGTCTCAAATTATGTTTTAAACCATGTCCATAATCAATGAAATTATTTCATTTTAATTAAAAAAAATTAAATGTTCATTATTTTTTGTTTCTTGTTACAATATTATTGGTGCAAGACATGGTTTGAGACATAATTTGGGACGATAAATCTGGGTTCCTCTTCCCCTCCCATTTTCACCTCACTTAAGAGGAGAAAGAGATTTTGTGGGGCCCTCTCATTTTTTCTCTCCCCCCTCAAACTCTCTCCTAAACCAAATGAGAGAAAAATGACATTTCTCCTCAACTTCTCTCATCTCATTCTCTTTCTCTTCTATTTCTACCCTTCCAAATGAAGGCTTAAAATGGATAAGTCGACTAAAATGATTTATCCCTTTAAGTCAAGTTGTGGTGCGGACACAAGTGTTGATGCTTCAATTACTGAAAGTTTTCAAGCAGATAATCAATAAATTCTATCTCTTTAAACCCATAATTATGTACTCTTGATATCGCTATTACATATAGAGATACATAGAAGGAAGACGAATTCTTGTCACACAAAAAAATAAAAAATGAAAATATGTTTTAACAATTTGTTTAGTACATAAATCTTTTAAGGATATAAAAGTTCATGCAATTTGCAAGGGTACTATAATAATATCGGTGAGCAATATGCTAATACATTCCTCAATCCATAATCAAATATTGAGCTCAAAACTCTTGTTCCAAAGATCATTTTATCCAATCAGGCATAAAAGTGAGTTTTTTTACATTTTGAGCGCAAAAAATGTAGTGACGACTTCAATTTTGTGTGAGAAGTCAGAATCACATTCTATCTCTTCCTAAGTCGTTGAACCAATCTTCAACCAAAAATAGGGGCACATCACTAAAGTTTCATATTGTTGCCATAGCTTGCAACAATTATAAATGACACGAAATAATACTTACTGGCTGAGTCACGACCAGATCACTCTCTAAGACATTTCGTGGCACTACCCAAAATGTGCAAGCAGACTATCAACCACACCATCCTTAGGATAAAACGACCCATATATTGTTGGGTACTAGTGAGGTAAGAATACACCTAAAGGGGGTGAATAGGTGTAGCGGATCACTAATCCTGCTTTTTCGATATTTGCGTAGAATACAAAGCTGATGTAGTTAACCGATTATCAACAAGGTTAATTGATTAATGATAGTTGATTTAATCGATTATGGTCAGTACGTTAATCGATTACACTGATTGTTTACTCTTTGAAAAATAGTTTTATTGCTTTGAAAACAATGATGAATCTAGATCTTTACTATCCTAATAATGATTCATGATTATCAACAGATTAGCACCAATTAACAATTAATCATAGAATGCAAATGAACTCATAAAGCAGGTAAAGACAGAAACGTAAAGAGATAGGGTTGAGAAAATGTAATCGATGATTTTATTCTGGTTTGTTTGCGGGTCCACTTGCAAACTACATCTAGGCCTGCCGGTTGATCTAGGAGATTTTTCTTCAGTATCGGAAATGTTATTCAGTTACAATCACATTTCCAATGATCCTAGCATAAACTTCTTTCTTGAAACCGTTGAGCCACAAAACTCGGTTTGACCTCTATCTACGCCTACTTGAATACCACGCCGTTCGCGCAATTTGGCCCCAGTCAAAACCATCGCTCGAATCAAGACTCCCTGCCTTGTGAAGACTATCGATTCTCAACTTGTGATGATACCATACACTACAAGAATTATCCTCAATTTACAGAAATTTGATGAGTTACTTTGCACACAAGATTGTGCAGATATAGACTCTGAATTCAGCTCTATAACCCTTGATAGAAGATCTCACAAACAACCTCAGAACTAGATGTAGAAATCATGCAAGGTATTTCAACTGAATGAAAAATGTTTGGCACAATGGAAAAGGACTTTCTCTCTTTTTCTCTCTTGAGAATGTATGCAAGAAACACTTCAAAGGATCAACAACATACCTTCGAAAACTGAAGAACACTGAATCTTGAATTTTTCTTTCTTTTTTGTACTTTATCGTTGTTAATTGAAAGTGTGAAAAGCTTCTATTAAAACTTATTTATTTTGTTTCAAAATAACAGATTTTGTTCATAACTGACTCAACTAATATTAATCGATTAAATTGCAAGTTAATCGATTAAAGTGTTTCTTGAAAATATATTTTCAGTCATGGCTTAATCGATTAAAAACATGCTTAATCGATTAATAAGCAGAAATCCTGGGAGGTTAGCTTCTGTAACTCCATTTAACCAATTACGCATTTCCTTAATCGATTAACGAATTTCACCAGGACTTAACCGATTATCAAATCAGTTAATCGATTAGTATTGTTTAAAAATGGTTTTTCCTCAGTATATGGTAAACACCCTATACGATGAATGGACATGCAACATAATTTTAGAAATGATTAAATCCTTTATGCACAAAACCATGTATGCTAAATGCAAATGCATGAAACTTACTCATCATATATATATGTATATATATATATATATGTATATATATAAATAGTTGTTATGCCTCATCCTATATGATTTTCATTTTAGACTTTTTATGAGACATTTCCATCTTGGGTTTACCTAACCTAAAACTCAATACTAGGCAAGCATCTTAGGACTTTAGAATATAAAAAAAAATCCTAAGTTTTGTGACGTCGACCTTGAGATTTCGGTATGTTGTTTCTTGAGTTATTCAATTCTTCAAGCTTCTATACAAGACCTTGTCTTCATCAAAACTTAGTAGGTTGGTTATAATGGCATCCTTTGACTATTTTCCATTTCAATCTCCTTTTTTTATGATGACAAACATTAAAATAATTCCTTTGTTTGATGACTTGAAGCTGGACATGATATGTTTGCAAAGGTTGAATCAGAATGCGCTACTCCCCCTCAGTTTGTTCTCCCCCTCAAACCATGTAAGAGTTAATGCTAGGATAGCAACATGATTATTTGCGGAAGCTCACTTCAACCTGCAAAACAGCTCAAACAACACCTTTCTCCCCCTTTTGGCATGATCAAAAAGCTATGATAGATTATGATTTAAAAGCCAAAATCAAGGAAAAATTTATACAAAGTTTACTAGTCTTAATCGATTAATTAATCAAGGATAATGAATAAAGCATTCTAAAAATTACTTGAACATGTGCACAAAGTTTAGCATTAATCGATTATTATATGGAGATAATCGATTATTTAGTAATCAAACAGATTATGATAGAAATTGATCGTGATATATATATCTATTCGTGTAAGTTTGACATAAATGCGTTCAAGGTCTTCAGACAATCTCTACTGCTGCTGCTGAAATTCAGCTGCCATGCAATCCCGCATAGGCTGAAAAAGTCCATCAATACGCGCATTGACGCGTTGTTCCATAGCATCCAGGTGAGTAAGCCCAAAAGATGGTTCTTGAGGTTCAGCATATGCCTCAGTTGGTGGTTGTCAGGGTTAGGCTCACTAGGATTCGCAACATTATCTTCATTTGGAAAATCTTCATTCACTCTGGCATTGTGGTCTTCTTGATATTTCCATTCATTACTATATTTGTAAATGCCCATTTTGTGAATAATATTATTACCAACAAGATTCTCTCGGGATTTTGTCGCGATAGTGTCCACATCTGAAGTATCAATCTCGTAATACTCAATGACATGAGAGATGAATATCCCATATGCAAGCAGCCTTGTTGAAGATGAAGCTATGCCCTGCATAACTTTCAAGATTTTCGAAGGCTAGTTCATCGCAATGCCTTCCCGTATGGTGAACATAAGCTTGAGATCATTGATGGTGGGTTGAGCGTGGTCGATATTCCTTTGAACTAATATATATGCAATCAAATAGTGTAAGAGCCAGTTTTCAACAGACAATGATCCTGCTTTGGTCAATTCCCCTTGCACAAACAAGTGAGGCCCTCTTAGGCTTGACTTGTACATTTCAACAGCATCAAATGAGTCCCATGACTCATTGTTAGAGTCTCCTAACATCGGCCCATCACTATCAAGACCTCTAACATCCAAAAACAGTTCCTCTTTCAGAATTATCATCTTCTCCATTACCATTGAAGAATACACCTCATGTTTATACCTAAAGTTTCTATAAAATTCCCGAATGAGCGAAGGATAAATTTTATGTTTCAATTCCAAGAATTTATTCGCTCATTGGTAATCTAAACCATGTGGGAATTGAAAGCCTTGTTAAACTAGTCATTCTGCATCCGCATACCGGATGTACGTTTGCTTTCGGCTTTGAAACTTAGCCAACCTAGCTTCTTTAAGAATGGGAGAGTAATAGGGGTCTCCATGGTTCTTTCGTCCACCTTGAGCCGATGAGGAACCTTTTTCTCCGCCTCTTACACGTTGTGGCGGAGTGCTTAACTCTCATATTGTGTGGTTCACTCATTCTTGCAGGTATAATATTGGTTTAATCAATTCAATAATCGATTTTCTGAATTGAGATTTTAGGGTTTATAAAGAAGGAAAATGGTGCGGATTCAGATTTGTAGAGATTGATAGTGGTAGGGAGATGAAACTATGAGATAGTATTTGAAATTGCTATTGATTTTTATAGGAGCACTCAATCTAGAGGGTTGAAATAGAAGGGGTAAGAAAATAGGGTTAGGGTTCTAAGTGAAGAATGACCCAAAATGACACTGGAATCTGATATAAGACTATCGTTAATCAATTAACCAACTTAAAGTTTTCAAAATTTTAAATTTTGGAGCCTATGTAATCAATTGATTAAGACAATAATTGATTAATCAGATAATAAATTTCAGATTTTCAAAATTATTGAGCCAAGGTAATCGATTAAAGCGGGTGTTAATCAATTAAAATGCAAGATGAAAAATTTATTTTGGCTACTGGAATTCGAATTAATCGATTAAGGCACAGAACAATCGACTATTGACAGAGCTTAATACAAATTCTAGTGCATTTTAAAGATTTTTACAAATATGCAAGAGTGCTATTGCTAAAACACAAACCTAAAGGATTTTGACACACTAAGGGAGCATAAAAACATTCATGAAGATAATCTAGACAAGGAAGCATGCATACATAACATATATCATTCATAAGCATATATTTAAGATCAAGCGAAGGCACATAATTACCCTAAGCAAATTAGTTTAGATATTTTTCATCAAGTATGACAAGTTCTCTACGTAACACAAATAATGTATCTCGTGGAAGGGGCTTGGTGAAAATATCCGCTAATTGCTTTGAGGTTTCAACAAATTCAAGTATGCAATTACCTTTTTGTACACGATCTCTTAAAAATTAATGTCTAATCTCTATATGCTTAGTTCTAGAATGCAGAATAGGGTTCTTTGATATATTTATAGCGCTAGTGTTATCGCATTTTATTGGAATTTTTACTAGTTTTAAGCCAAAGTCTGATAGTCGCTGCTTCATCCGTAGAATTTGAGTGCAACACATGCCGACGACAATATATTCCGCTTTGGCGATAGACAAATCAACACATACTTGCTTCTTACTATGCCATGATACTAGAGAACTGCCCAAAAGATGGCAAGTCCCGCTAGTACTTTTCCAATCTAACTTGCATCCCACAAAGTCAGAATCGGAATATCCTATTAGGGATAATGAAGCATCCCTAGGATACCATAAACCCTTAGACATTGTTCCTTTAAGATATTTTATAACACATTTTACAGCACTAAAATGAGATTCCTTATGTGAGGCTTGATATCTTGCACAAATACATGCACTAAACTTTATATCGGGGCGACTAGCAGTTAGATACATTAAAGAACCAATTATCCCATAATATTTTGTTACCTCAATTGCTTTACCTTTTTCATCTTTGTCGAGATAGTAGGATGGGGTGTTGTCGCTTCTGTACATTTATCCATCTCAAACCTTTGCAATAGTTCCTTACAATATTTTGTTTGGTGAATGAATATCCCGCTGCTCATCTACTTTATTTGTAGTCCTAGAAAGAATGTAAGCTCACCCATCATCGATATTTCAAACTCCCCTTTCATAAGATCATAAAACTCCTTAAAAAGTAAATCGTTAGTAGCACCAAATATTATATCATCTACATAAATCTGTACTAACAAGACATTACTTTCTGATTTTAGTATAAAGAGAATTCTATCAACCTTGCCCCTTTCAAAACCCTTTTCTAATAGAAAACTACTCAATCTATCATACCAACCTCTAGGAGCCTGTTTTAGACCATATAGCGCCTTTTTGAGTTTATCAACATGATTAGGGAATATATGATTTTCAAGGTCGGGCGGTTGATTTACATACACTTCTTCTTGAATATATCGATTCAAGAAAGCACTCTTTACATCCATTTGAAAGAGTTTGAAGTTCATTATCGATGCAAAGGCCAGTAACATTCGAATAGCCTCCAACCTCGCAATAGGGACGTAGGTTTCATCATAGTCGATGTCTTCTTCTTGATTATATCCGTTGGCAACTAGAGGTGCCTTATTTCATATAATAAAACCAGATTCATCCAATTTATTTTTTAAAGACCCATTTTGCGCCTATTACATGATGATCTTTAGGTTTAGGGACCAAGTCACATACGTTATTACGCTCAAACTGGTTTAGCTCTTCTGGCATAATTATTCCCCAGTGTTCATCCTCTATGGCCTCATTTATGGTCTCAGGCTTGACTTGAGACACAAATGCTACAAAATTACTGAAGTTTCACATAGAGTTTCGGGTTACCACTCCCATTGAGATATCACCTATAACCTTGTCGAGTGGATGATCTTTCTTTGTTTTCCACACCACTGGCATTTCTTGATGATCTGCATTTCTTTCCTAATCATCATGTATATCCTTTTAGATTTCCATGTTCTTTGTGTATGCATTTTCCAGGGCACCTTATTTCCTTTGTCACATAGCTGGCTAATGCTTAGTAGGTTGTGCTCTAGTCCTTTACATACAACACGTTTTCTATTACGGCTTGTGAAGGATTTCTAATTCTTTCTACACCTAGTATCTTTCCTCTATTGTTGTCTCCATAAGTGACATAACCTTTACCATGAGAGATCCACTATCCAAGTACCAATGTTGTCCCTTAGTCCGAAGGCATACCTGCAAAACAATTTACTTGCCTTGTTTAGGTAGCCAAGTTATATTGGGTCCTTTCTTGTTAGTAATCAAAGAATCTTGCCCTTTTTGAATCCATACATATTTGTCACTTGGCACTCCATATATTCTAATGTAGCATGATATAATTATATGGCTATATTTACCACAATAAAAACAAGTAGGCATGTTATGATTAGACCTATTATGCATGTAAGCTACTGGCCTCCTATATGGTATTCCATTTTTCTTTGATTTATAGCCTAGACCTCCATGATTATCTACATTTCTAGATGTAGCAAGTAGGTTGTTCAGGTTATAACTACTATATATGAACTTTGCCAATTTATCCTTTAAATCAGAAATTTCAGCATTTAACACATCACATTGATCACATATAGGAGTCTCATTTAATTCCTCTTGCATTTTAGTTATTTTACTTTCATGCAACATGATGCCTCGTGTCCTATCTACATTTACCTTTGCTAGTTTCTTAAGCTCCTCATTCAACTCAACAAATACACTATACAATTCATCGTAAGTAGGAGACTCATTAGAACACGAAGAAGAGTAAGAATAATGTACCTCATTCGTGTCATCCGGATCGCTTGTGCTGCCAATTTCTTGAGTGTTTGTCGTTGAGAATAATTTGGCACTCTCCTCTTCATCGGATGTGCTACTTGTGGTCTCGTCCTCCAGTACATCCCATACTATGTAGGCCTTCTTGGATTTAAAGTCCTGGGGGTTGCTCTTATCATGTTCAACCTTCTTGAGGTGACTCGGGCGTTGGAATTTCATATGGCCCGGTTTGCCATACTCATGGAAAATGAGGTGATCTTTGGGAATTTTGCCTCTTCTGGATGAATCACTTGCCTCTTTCTTTTGAAAGCGCTTAAACCCTCATTTCTTCTTGAGAAACTTGCCAAATTTTCTAACCAGGAGAGTTAAGGTTTGATCATCTATTTTAGACCCGAAATCTTCATCGTCTCTCTCTTCTTATGGTTGTGACAATGTAGCTTTTGGAGAGATCCCCTTTTTCTTTCGGTTTAAATCTTCATAAATTCTTAAGCATCCCAACTCCATTTCATGCTCTTGGAGTTTTCCAAAGAGAGTTGCTAGTGGCATTGTGTCTAAGTCTTTCGACTCCATAATTGATGTTACCTTGGGCTGCCATTTCCTATCAAGACAACACAACACTTTGTTAGTAAGTTCACCAATAGAAAAACTATTATCTAAATCAATTAAATGATTAAAAATATGAGTGAATCTTTTCTACATTTCATTAATCGATTCATTTGGAAACATATAAAACAACTCATATTCATGTGTTAACGCATTCAATCTGGCGTGCTTAACCTCACTTATGCCTTTGTGGGTTACTTGCAAAGTATCTCACATATTTTTTGCATTTAGGCACTGTGACACCCAAAAGAATTCATCGTATGATAAGGAAGAGGTTATTATATTATTTGCCTTGAGATTATGCTGGACTTTATGTCTTTCTTCGTCAGTCCACCACCCCTTTCGTTTTTCTTTGGGCTCACCATCCACCAAGTGAAGTGCAGTAAATAAATAAAAGGTCAACGGAGTCCCAAATCTCCGTGTCGATTGCCTCAATAAATATTTGCATGCACACCTTCCAGTAGGCGTACCCCTCACCACTAAAGGTCGGAGGACGGTTGATGGATGCACTATCACTGCCAACAAGGTTAGTGGAACCCATAGTGATTAATCGCTAGGATCAACGAATTTAGCAACCAAGCTAGCACCTACATATTAGCTCTGATACCACTTGTTGGATACCAGTGAGGTAAGAATACACTTAGAGGAGGTAGGTGAATAGGTGTAGCAGATCACTAATCCCACTTTTCCGATATTTGTACAAAATACAAAGCTGTTGCAGTTAATCGATTTTCAATAAGGTTAATCAATTAATGACAATTGATTGAAACGATTATGGTCAGTACGTTAATCGATTATACTGGTTGTTTACTCTTTAAAAAATAGTTTTCTTGCTTTGAAACAGTGATGAATCTTTATATTTACTATCCTAATACTGATTCGTGATTATCAACATATTAGCACCAATTAACAATTAATCACAAAATTCAAATGAACTCATAAAGCAAGTAAATACTGAAACCTAAAGAGATAGGGAAAGATAAAATGTGCTCGATGATTTTTCTTGGTTCGTTTGGGAGTCCACATGCAAACTACATTCAGGCCTCCCGGTTGATCTGTGAGATTTTTCTTCACTATCAGAAATGTTATTCAATTACAATCACACTTCCATAGATCCTAGCATAAACTTCTTTCTTGAAACTGTTGAGCCACCAAGCTCGGTTTGACCTTTATCTACGCCCTACTTGGATACCACACCGTTCGCACAATTTGGCCCCAGCCGAAACTATCACTCGAATCAAGATTCCCTGCCTTGTGAAGACTACCGATTCTCAACTTGTGATGATACAACACACCACGAGAATTATCCTTAATTTACAAAAAATTGCCAAGTTACTTTGCACACAAGATTGTGCAGATATAGACTCTGAATTCGACTCTATAACCCTTGACATACAGAAGATATCACAAACAACCCTAAGAACTAGATGCAGAAATTATGCAAGGTCTTTCAATTGAATGAAAAATGTTTAGCACAATGGAAAAGGACTTTCTCTCTTTTTTCTCTCTTGAGAATGTATGCACAAAACCATGTATGTTAAATGCAAATGCATGAAACTTACTTGTCATATATATGTATGTAGATGCTATGCCTAACCTAAAAATCAATACTAGGCAAGCATCTAAGGACTCTAGAATATAAAAATTAATCCTAAGTTCTGTGACGTCGACCTTGAGTTTTCGGTATGTTGTTTGTTAAGTTATTCAAGTCTTCAAGCTTCCATATAGAACCTTGTCTTCATCAAAACTTAGTAGTTTGGTTATAATGACATCCTTTGACTATTTGCCATTTCAGATCTCTGTTATCGAGTTCTTATTGCACTGTGAGAAGCAATCTCGAATACACCCACCACAATATGGCTATCACTACCAATTCTCAAAATTCCCACAATATGGCTACCAATGCCAATTCTCGAAATTCTCGCAATATGGCTACTAATGTCAATTCTCGAAATTCTCACAATATGGCTACCCGTGCCAAAATGTTTCCTACTATACTGACTACTAGTGTCAGTTCTCGAAATGCCCATAATTTGGCTACCTGTGCCAATTATTTCCCTCAATACTGACTACTAGTGTCAGTTCTCGAAATTCCTGTAATTTGGCTGCCTGTGCCAATTATTAGTACCACGAAAAGAAAGGGGGAGAAGTTTGTCGGAAATGCATTGACAGAAAATATGAGGGAGAAAGAAAAAGTTGAATGAAAGCGCATTCAACTTGGGGCGAGTTATAATGAGGGGGAAATGCCTCTATTTATAACATGATATTTTTTCCAAGTTTCTCATCTCTCCAATGTGGGACTTGGGAGTTATGTTTTTTGAAAAATCTTCTATGTGGGACTTGGGATTTTTTTTTAGATTTCACACCCAAAAGTTCCTAATAATGTATTTCAACAAACCCAGTTCCAACAATAATTGGGATGAAGAGGCGATATGATTGGGCCCATTTGGGCCTAAGAAAGTCCTCGGCCCTTATCTGTAGTAATGCAACCTTGGTAACAAGGAACTTGTAGTAAAGATTCGTCCATAGTGGGCTGAGACATGTGTGGAGCCTAGAATCTAGCACAAGATATTGGCCAATTTCACAGATCATTCACATGATCTTTCTGACTAACTGAACGAGGCTAATGCCCTCCTCATCCACCCTTTATCGTTGTAACCATAACTTGCAACAATTATAAATGATCCGAAATAATACTTATTGGATGAGTCACGACCAGGTCACTCTCTCTAAGACATTTTGTGTCACTTCCCAAAATGTGCAAGCAGACTATCAACCACGCCATCCCCAAGATAAAACAGCTCAGATCTCTATTATTGAATTCTTACTGCACTGTAAGAACCAATCTCGAATACACTCACCACAATATGTCTATCACTACCAATTCTTGAAATTCCCACAATATGGCTACTAGTGCCAATTCTTGAAACTCTCGTAATATGACTACTAGTGTCGATTGAAAGTGCAAAGAGTCAAGACTCGCACATTTCATGCTAACCGAAGTTTTGGTGAAGACAATGGACATACAAGAAAGATTGAAGATCGTGTAACAAACAACTAGCCGAAGACTCATAGGTTGGATCTATAGACTTAGGGCGTTATTATGTTTAATCTAATTATAAGTCTTAAGATGATTGGCTTAGATTGAGTCTAGGTGAGATAAACCTAGGTGGAAGTCTCACAAGAACTCAAATTGAACAAGACTAAAATTGAGATATAACATCTAGATATCTTATGATAAGTAAGCTCATGCATTCACATACATAGGCTTATGCATTAAAGGTATTATATTTTGAAAAACTATGTATACCATGTTCATATCATATAGGTAGTTTACCATACATCAAGAAAACGTTTTTAAGTTAGCATTGAAGATGCAAGCATGCATGGTTTAAGGATGCAAGCATGCATCACATATGTTTTGATGAAGACAAAGGACACACAAAGTTTGATGAAGACAAAAGAGTGATAAAGGCAAAGGATCGACAACATACATAATGTTTAAGGACAAGCTTGAGAGGATGAGCAAATTAACAAACAATAAGTATCAACTATAAAGTCAAGACTCAAGTTCACACAAGGTAGTGCATTCAAAAGAAGATCTAGGGGTTAAGTGTTTTTATATCTTTATTAGGTCTTAAGATGCTTGCTTAGTAAGAGTTTAGTCTAGGATGAACCCTAATGAAAGTCTCACAAGATAAAATCAATCATATCTAAAAAGAGACTTACATGCATAATTACATGATTTACATACACGTATATATATACATGATCATATGTTTTGAATGCATTTAAAAAGTGTTAATACATCATTCAAAGGCATGCATTATGAGTTTATAAATCATGTAGGAGGTTCATTCATCATTTGAAATATGTTTTAGAAAACCACTAATCCATTAAAAGATGTGTTAATCGATTAATCCTTGGGAACACGTTAATTGATTAAATGAGAGGTTAATCAATTAAGGTGGTTATTATTTCTGTTTTCTATTATTTTCAAGAAACTCGTTAATCAATTAAGGTTAAGTATAATCGATTAACTTCAGTTAAAAACATAATAGTATTTTAACCCAAGTTTTTCTTATTGCTTCATAAGAGAGAATCAAGAGAGATGAACTTTAATTCATAGAGTTAGAACACATTTTCGAAACAAAGAGTTTTACACATTATTAAGAAGATCATAAGCTCAAACTTTCATATCTTTTGGAATGATTTTCTAAGCGTTATTTTGAGAAAAGAAAAGGATGAATCATTACAAGATACTCGTTGAGCTATCAATGTCATATCTTTATGAAAAAGAAACCTTGCATCTCACTTATTTTATTATGTAATTGTGAGATCTTTTAAGGGTTCTTAGATTCTTTGAAGAGTGTAAAAATTTGCACATATTAGGTGCATATGTAACTTGAATAAAAAATTTAGACTAAGGCATTGACAAATTCTCTTAGGGTGTTGTATCACCATAGAAGGAGAATAGGTTTGGGAAAACCCTAGTCGCGGTTAGGTAAGTGTCTTCATGAGAAGCAAGAGGTCTTGGTATTAAGCAATAGTTAGGCTAGAGCTAGAGTCGCGAACGATGAGGTATCCTAGTAGGCGAGCTTAGTAGTCAAACCGAAGTGGGGGCTTTATGGTTCCAAGAAAGGAGCGTCTTGCATCTTCTATTGGAAGTGTGTTTGTAAGAACTTGGAATTTCCATAGTGAATAAAAATCTCCCAAGATCATAAAGGGGAGGCCTAGATGTAGTTTACAAGTGGACCCGTAAACGAACCAGGATAAAAGCCAAGTCTCATTCTTCTTTCCCTTATCTTTTTTACATTTTCGCATTACTTGATTTACGTAACTTGACATGCATATAATTCTCTAATAATTGCATATTATGTATTGTGCATTTACTGTTCTTAACTGTCTGTAATAAGTGCATGTAATTTGGTTGAATCTTGGTAATCTTGGAAGATCGAAAGAAAATTGTTTTCACTGTAACTGAAACATATAATCAATTAAGTTGTTTAGTTAATCGATTAACATCAGATCGAGTTAATCGATTAAGTCTGTCTTTAATCGATTAAACAGTGTGTAAATTTATATTTCATCTTTGTTTATCAATATATGGTAATTGTATATCGTATCACCTATTCACTCCCCTCTAGGTGAGTGGCAGAGCCCTATGGGACCCAACAAGTGCTATTAGAACTAGTACAACCGTGCTAGCTTAGCCGCTTAGATCGTTGATCCTAGGTACTTTTATCATGGGCTCTTCTATCCCGTTTAGCGGTGATGGTGCATCCATCGACTGCCCTCTGATTTTTAGTGGTGAGGGGTACACCTACTAGAAAATCCGAATGAGGATTTTTATTGAGGCCATTGATACGGAAATTTGGAATTACGTAGAAAATGGACCTTTCGTTCCATTACACATAGTGAATGGAAAAACGAAAGAGAAACCTAGAAGTCCTTTGACCAACGAGGAAAAGAGAAAAGTGCAATTTGATTTGAAAGTGAAAAAGATTATAACCTCCACACTCTCATATTTCCAATGATTTCTTTAGAGTTTCTCAGTGCGATAGTGCCAAGGATATGTGGGACACTTTACAAGTAACCCACGAAGGCACTAGTGACGTCAAACGATCTAGATTGAATACATTGATACATGATTATGAGCTATTTCGCATGTTTCCACATGAGTCTATTTCTGATTTACAAAAGTGATTTACTCACATTATTAACCATCTCATTGAATTAGATAAATCATTTGCCAAACATGAACTAAATGTTAAAGTGTTGAGATGTCTGGACAGGAAATGGCAACCCAAGGTGACTGCCATCATGGAGTCAAAGAACTTGGAACAACTGACGCTCACAACTCTATTTGGAAAAATTCAAGAACATGAGTTGGAATTAAGACGTTTGATACTCGATGAACAAATGCATGAGAACATCCAAGAAACCTCCTCCAAAGCAACAAGATTACATTCAAGAAGTCAAAAGGAGATATATGATGATGATGAGTCCGATTCTGACACGAATGATGAAGCCATGTCTGTCCTTATTAACAAATTCAGAAAGTACCTAAGAAAGAATGGAGGAACCTAGGAGCTTCATAAGAAAGATGAAGAAAGTTCAATCAAGATGAGCAAGAATCCCAAAGACAATTAATCTTGCCATAATAGTAGGAAAGTAGGATGCATGAGGTACACATGCCTATACCTTCCAAGAAAACCGAACAAGATTACAAGAAAGACTCTCGGGACATCAAAGCTAAAACGACATATATCATTTGGGATGAACTCAAAGAGGACGATTCATCAACAAGCATCTTGGAAGATGAAGAATCACACAAGATTTCTCTAATGGCTCAAAATCTGAAATCTTGCAAAGTAAGTGAGCAAGATGAGCCTAGTAAGGTATACTCATCTAAATCTATTTCAAATTCCGATATACTTCCCATGTATGACACACTTTATGATGCTTATGTTGAAATGCATGAAGAACTTAAAATGTTAGCTAAAAAGAATATAGAAAGGAGACTGTGACACTTATGAGCAACTTGTCATCATAAATGCTTGAAGATAGGAAGCATTGTGCCACAAAGGTAAAACAAGGTATCTCTTCTTAACTAAAAGCATTATATATTTTAAGTGTCATAAATATATTTTAAGTGTCATAAATATATTTTAAAATGAAATTCTGGCAAGGCCATAAAATTAAGAATCATGAATTCCCCCAAAAAATCATTTTTAGGCCTAATGATTTGTATGTTACATTTCCATGTTTTTAAATGCAAACATGATAATATTAAACTAGTATAAGAATCTTTCAATCATGTTTTGATTAATAAGTAAATGTAGAAATACTATCTAGGATTTTCTAATCATGTTGAAGCACAAGTTAAATCTCACATTAATGTAAGTTTAACCAAAACTATGATTTTCGAAAGCCTATGTCAATTTAATGCTTGATTAAGCCATCTCCAAAATAGGAGAGGAAAGGTATGCTTACTGTTTTGTAGGTATTCATGAGGATAAATAATTCAAGATTTGATATTTTATGCAAGAAAAGGACAAGAATAAAAATTTGAAGAAAGGCCAAAGAAAACATGAAATATGGCAAACTTCAAACATCTTGATAAAGATGAGGTAAATCATGTGAGGTAACCAAATATCGTGATAAATAATACTCTACAATGTCTAATCACATGTCATGTCCGATATATCACCTAAGTGTTTGAATGCATGCTAGACCTCTAGATAATACTAAAAGTTCACTTATCGCCATAATATGCATGTATTCTTAATTGTAAAATGCATTCTTGATTGTATATGCTTTCATGCTCTTTTGTCTCTGTGTTAAGTGCACATTAGGAGTTTAGGATAGATATTTACCTTAGAGTCTTAACAAACCTATAAACTAATTCAAACTATGCCAAAATCTGTTTCTGCAACTTTTTTAATCGATTACCTGGGCTTTTTCAAATTGTCTTAATTGATTATATCTTCCCTTAATCCACTAGTTGGGCTAAAAATGTTTTAAAATCTTAATCGATTAAGCTGGAACGTAATGGATTGACTGTGTTAAAACTTTAATCTCGTTAATCGATTAACTCATAGGTTAATCAATTAAGTGTAGTAATAAAATAGATTGCACATCAGTTTTGGGTTACATTTTTGCTAAACCCTAACCTCATGAACACTCTCCTCTTGTCTGAAATTGATCCCACAATGTATCCTCAAACTCATATTAGAGCTACCCATTCCCTTCTTCTTCCCTTATCTAAGCATCCAACCCATCAATTTGGTTCAAATTGAAAAACCAAGCTTTTCCCCTTTCAAACCCTAACTTCGTTTTACACCCATAATCGATTATCCATCCAATTGATTCTGAAACCATGAATAATGAGAGACCAAAGAGAGTGAAACACACAGCTGGTTCAAACCGTTCTTTGCGTCATCTTGGACGTGCAAGAAATCTCAACGCCCAAGGTTCCTCTTCAGCAAGGTAGAATCCTCCATGGGTTTAGACCTATTTTATGCTCCTAATCTTCAAGAAGAGAGGTTGTATCGGTTCATAAGTCGAAAACCTACATACATCTATTATGCCGACATGGCAGGGATGATGAAGCAAGGGTTTCAATTCCCGCATGAATTGGAGTCACAAAGGGTTGTACATTTTCTGGAATTAAATGGTAACATTTACCCCTCTCTAGTTTGGAAGTTTTATGCTAACGTTCAGTATAAGGATGGTGGGTATAGGAGTATGGTGAAAGGGAAGCTCATTTTTTTGAATGATGTGCTATTTATGGATGTGGGAGGCTTATCCTATGATGGTGGTACCCTTGGAGATTGCAACGATGAAAAATGGAGTATGTATGACTCTATAGAGGTATATAAGTCATACTTAAGGGGACCTCATTACTTTGTCCGAGGTGATCTCACAAAAGCAGGTTCTTCAACCGTAGAAAATAGGCTTTTACGTTACTTAATAATAGCTTACATATTAGTTCAGCGTCACACTAATCATGCACAACATACTGTAAATGATCTGAAGCTTATGTTTATTGTTAAATAAGGAATATTGATTAGTTGGCCCGATGAGATTCTAAAAGTGATGTATGCATTAACTTCTTCGAGATTGTTGGCGTATGAAATATTTATCTCCCATGTCATTGATCATTTAGATATCGACACATCTGGTGCAGAGATAATTGCTGTGAATTCCAGAGAACATATGGTCCACGAGAACATCATTCACGAGATGAGTATTTACAAATATGGAGGTGAATGGATATATCCAGAGGATTACGGGACCGCGGTGGATTTAGAAATGTCTGAAGACGAAGGTGGCGAGCATGGTGAGCAAAACAAGGGACAACAAAATGTCGCGGTGTCTAATATGTCTCAAGGATCTTCATTTGGTTTGGCTCATCTGGATGTCATGGAACAACGCCTTAATGAGTGTATTGACTTAAGGAACCAAGAAGATGTATCTAGGATACAATCTATGGAGGATAGGCTTATGGCGATGAAAAGAATAAGATGTAAGACTGAGATGACAACTAAGATGGGGGGGGGGGGGAATTAGTTGTTAAAAACTACGACTGATTTTTTTCCACAATTCAAGAGTTAATAGTAGCGAAAAATGATATGCAAAAATAATCAAGTAAATGTAAGGAGATAAAGGATAACAGAGTACACAAATGTTTTTATATTGGTTCACCTTCTTGTCCACGAAAGGCTACATCTTGTACTCTTGCAACACAAGAGATTTCTTCACTAGATATTAAGAGTAGTAATTACAATTTCTCACCCCGAGATTCCCTTGTACCTTACTCACTCTCTAACACCTATATCACTCTTTGGAAAACACCCTTTCCAAGTGACTCTATCCCCTTTCTTACCACACCCTTGTGAAAGAAAGTAATTCAATACTTTGAAGGAAGAAAATGTTTAAAAATGGCAATGGATTGCCTTTACAAGATTTTAAGTTATAAACTCTTGCAATCCAATAACTCAATGTATACTTTAGTACTAATGCTCAAATGGTTTGAATAACTTGTAGTAACACTTAAGACAACTTTGCTAATCAAGTTCTGAAAGTTATATACATGTTGCACCAAGTGTAGAACAAGTATTTCAGAAAATTGTAGTTTGAATAAGTGATTTCAATCCGAGTTATGTTATGTATATGTGTGTGTTTGAAATGAGTTTTGAAGCCTTTATATAGAATTTCTAATCAATCAGGATACCTCTATGAAAAGGTAGGATTCGTTTGGAATGAAATCATTTCGTTTAGGTTGAAAGCTATGTGGTTTAAATCTAAAAACTGGTGTAACAATTTTCAGTAATCGATTACTTAATCGATTACTCAACAAGTCTATCCAAATGTATAATTGATTTTCACAGGCAATAATCGATTACTCAAAAGGTGTAATCGATTACCCAACTATTTTGTCCAACTGGGTAATTATTTATTGTGTTGTGTAATCGATTACCCACACGGTGTAATCGGTTACCCACACGGCGTAATTGGTTACCCTAATCAATTTTTGTTGGATAACTCATTTCTCACTCATGAAACCTGTTACTTAGTTACGATAACCAGTTACTTAGTCACAGTAACCTACTACTTAGATCTAGTAACCTGTTACACAATATTTTGAAAATTGTTTTCATTTATACTTGTGTTTATCAATTTTATTTTAAAATACTTTTGAGCATTACTACTAAGTGTATAGATTAGAGTATAAGGATAGAAGTACCTAAAGACTTAGATTCTAATTTCTTGAAGCTTTGTCTTTATTGTCTTCATAAGTATTCTTCCATTTTCTTATTTTATGTGATGTTGGTATCTTCATCAAATCTTACCAAGGTCAGGAGCCAGATCTTCTTCATAATCTCCCCATTTTTTATGATGACAAACCAATATCTTCTTGACAGTGTAGTTTTCTGAGAGTAGCATACTCTGTGATATTCTTGACTTGTCTTGAGTATGCTCCCCCTATTTTGTTAACTCCCCTTTGATTTGGTGTTCTATGCCTGAAATGTTTTATCCAGAAAATACATTTTCCCAAATTTTCTCTGCCTTTTGACTTCATCAAAAAGAAGAAAAGCCAAGAGTCCAACACAATATATATATATATATATATATATATATATTGCATACAATATATAACAAGCATAAAGGTAATCAGAAAAGTGATATCACATAGCAGAAATTTTAAAAGATGTTCATACAAATTCAACCATAGTCAGAAAAATAGCAAACAAACAACAAAATGTTCACAATCATGCAACATTACAAACATAATTCCCAGACAAACATAGATCTAAGATTCGGGTTCAGTGTTATCGTCATCAAGGTCCATGCTATGGATCTTATAAGAAAGATGTTGAAGCTCGAATTGGACTTGTTGATTCTGAGCATCACGAGCATCCATCTGATTAGAGATGTAGCCTCGAAGAGAAAATAACTCATCCATGATCATCTGGTTTGTAGGCATGGGAATAGATGAAGAATACTCAGCATGAAACTCAGAAGTTTGTTGTTCATGAGGGTTGACAAAGGCATTCACATTAGGATCAGTAGGTGCAGCGTGTCTATCACTTCGATGCTTATAGAGTCTATCAATGAGATCTCGGAAGAAGCCCATTGTGTGGATCACATCCACAACAATGTTAATATCACGTGCATCAAGTGTGGCTTTGGATTCACCAGTAGTGGATATCCCAAAATGTTCAAGAATGTTGGTTATGAAGACAGCATAAGGCAGGGGGCTGTGAGATTCTCGAACATACCACATATGTCTCATTACTATATTAGCCCAATTGATAGAAAGGTTATGCTTAAGAGCATACATCCATTTCAATTTCATTCATTTATTTGAGAATGGTTTGAATATTTTGGATGAATGACATAGCTCAAAAAGTAATGAATCAAGCGATCTTCGAGATTGAGATTTCCTACAGCAAGGATATCTCTACTCTTTACAGTTTCACATAGCGCCATTTGCTTACGCATTTCTATTTCCCTCTTAGAGAATCTCCACATAGAGTAGTTGAACTTTTTTCTATCATAATTATCACAATCGCATGCAAGACCGAAATCTTTAATGTTACATTGAAAAGGTATGTTACAGCAAATTGAACTAAAGGTCTTAATATCCAAAATAATTTATTTTCCGTTCACATAGGATGTTAGATAATTTTTCCTAAAGTTAAAGTTACAATAAAACACTTTAATAAGTTCAGGATAATAGGTTTTTGATTCCTCACAGAAATCAAAAAGATCTTGTTGCCTTAGAAGATGAGGGAAATAAAAATCTTCAAACTCAAACTTACTGACATTACCATACTTAGGAGCGAAAATGGAGCGTCCAAGAAAATGCTATGAGAATGTTTTGTGTTGAACATCATTTACAAGAAGACGTGCCAAATCCAAAGGATTAGCCTCAGAAGATGAAGCTCCTTGCTTTCTTTGAGACACACTGGTACGTTGCTTTTTAGCTCTTGATGATGACGCCAAGAATTACGGTTTCTAAAAGGTTAGGTTTTGAGTTTTGAGAGATTTGGAGATTTTTGATTGAGGTTACTAAACACGAAATCTATGGAACAAATTTAGAATTGAAAATGTGATATAAAACGACTCAAAAATCACACAAATCAGATCAAAAATGAGGTTTTTAGGAAAACTCTATATTTAACACGAAAAATAGGGTTTGAGGAGGAAGAAGAAGTGTTTGAAAAATGAGGAGGGAAACTTAAATACTGCTCAGACTAATCGGTTACTCACAGTGAATAATCGGTTATTCAACAAAAAATAATTCCCAAATTTCAAACAAACACCTTAGGTAATCGATTAGAAAGGTGGGTAATTGATTACTGAGGCTTCCTGCTCAATGCTGTAATCGGTTACTCTCCAGAGTAATCGGTTACTGAACCTAGAATTTGAACTTTTAGGCATACATGATGCTTGGTAATCGGTTGTTCATCACATGTAATTGATTACATATCCAATAATTTGAAATTTTTGAAAAGATTTAAACAATTTTAAATACAAGTAGGCATATTATAAGCATAATGAAGCACACATATAATCAAGAATAAAATTTCAAGATAAGTAAGCTTCATCAAGTATGCCTAATTCACGTCGAATTTTATAGAAAGGTTGTTTTTTGCCAGGGGTTTAGTGAATATATCTGCTAGTTGGTCATGAGTATCAACAAATTCTACAGATACATCTTTATTTTGGACATGGTGCCTAAGGAAATGATGTCTTATATCTATGTGTTTGGTTCTAGAATGCATTACTAGATTCTTTTGTGAGATTTATAGAACTAGTAATTTCACATTTTAGGGGTATGCAACGGAAGTCCAAGCCATAATCTCGTATTTTTTGTTTAAGCCACAACACTTGGGCACAACAACTACCTGCCGCTATGTATTCTGCCTCAGCAATACTTAGAGCAACATAGTCTTGTTTCTTGCATGACCATAAGACCAATGCATTTCCTAATATATGACAAGTACCACTAGTACTTTTTCTCTCATTTTTGCATCCAGCAAAATCTGAATCTGAATATCCAACCAAATCACCTATACTTCCATTTGGATACCATAATTCAACATCAGTTGTACCTTTTAGATATTTAATGATTCCTTTGACAACAACTAAATATGACTTTTTTGGTTTAGGTTGATACCGAACACAAGAAGACACTAAACATTATATCAGGTCTAATGGTAGTTAAATAAAGTAGGGAATCGACCATGCCTCAAGACTTTCATATATCAATGTTTTTTCCAGCTTCATATGTATCAATGTATGTGAAGGAACCCATAGGAGTGGCATTTGGCTTGCAGTCATCCATTTCAAATCTTTTCAGCAAGTCTCTGCAGTATTTGGATTGACTTACAAAAATACCATCCTTGAGTTGTTTGATTTGTAATCCAAGGAATTAATTTAGCATCCTTGTCATAGACACTTCAAACTTCCCTTGCATCATTTTGTCAAAATCACTACACAAGGTTTCATTAGTAGAACCAAAAATAATGTCATCTACATATATTTGAACAAGAGGAGTTTGATGATTTATTTTCTTAATAAATAGTATAGTGTCGACCTTTCCTTTTGTAAAACCTTTTTCAATAAGAAAGTTTGTTAGATGTTCGTACCAAGGACGCGGAGCTTGCTTTAAGCCATAGAGAGCTTTCTTTAGTTTATAGACATGAGAAGGATGTTTGCAGTCTTCAAAACTTAGAGGTTGTTCTACAAACACTTCCTCTTGTATATAACCATTAAGAAACTCACTCTTTACGTCCATTTGATGTAACTGAAAATTTAAAGAGCATGCATATGCAAGTAGCAACCGAATAGCCTCAAGTCTAGCAACAGGAGCGAAGGTTTCATCAAAATCTATACCTTCTTTCTGGTTGTATCCTTATGCTACTAGTCTAGCTTTACTTCTAACAATAATTCCATTTTCATCTGATTTATTTTGGAATACCCAATGAGTTCCTATTACATGCCTATTATCTAGTCTAGGAACAAAGTTCCCAAACTTCATTTCTCTAAAACTGGTTCAATTCTTCTTGCATAACAAGAATCCAGTGTTCATCCTTGATTGCATCATCAATCTTGGAAGGTTCTATTTGAGAAATGAAAGCCATGTTTAAACAAGCATCATTTAGCTTTAAACGAGTAGTGACACCCTTACTTATGTCGCCAATGATGCTACCAATAGGATGGTCTCAATGAGTTCTCCATTCTTTGGGTAAATCAGAATGAATATGTTCTTCTTGAGATGATAGAGTATCATCCATTTCAAGTGCTCAGTATTGGTTGTTGCATTGGTAAAAGAATCCTCACTTGAAGGGGAACTTGGCAAGTCCTCTTCATCAAGAGTTAGCCCATCCTTTATTATAGGATTGGTTTCATCAAAAGATATATGAACGGATTATTCCATGGCTAAAAATCTTTTATTGAAAATTATATAAGCTATACTCGTAAGAGAGTAGCCTAGGAAGAGTCCTTCATAAATTTTTGTATCAAACTTACCTAAGTTATCTTTACCATTATTTAAAACAAAAAGTTTATAACCAAATACATGCAAATGAGAAATATTTGGTTTTCTACCTTTAAAGAGTTCATATGGGATTTTCTTTAGAATTGGTCTTATAAGAACTCTGTTAGAAACATAGCAAGCCGTACTAACTACATCAGCCCAGAAATATTTTGGGAGATTAGTTTCAATCAACATTGTATGAGCAAGTTTTTCTAAGGACCAATTTTTTCTCTCTACAACACCATTTTGTTGTGGTGTTCTAGGAGCAGAAAAATTGTGATTGATACCTAGATCATCACAGAATTCTTCAAAAGAAGCGTTTTGAAATTCTCCCCCATGAT
>NW_017723429.1:0-22069 GCF_001865875.1 Lupinus angustifolius
CCCATGATCACTTCTTATAGCAACAATTTTTAGAGATTTTTCATTTTGAACTCTTTTAGCATATTTTCTAAAGGCGTTGAATGCCTCATTCTTATGAACTAAGAATAGAATCCAAGTATATCTTAAGAAATCGTCTAATATAACAAGAGCATAGTAGTTACCACCATAACTCTTGGTCCTTTAGGGGCCAAATAAGTCCATGTGTAATAATTGCAATGATCTATCGGAAGAAACCATATGCTTAGGTTTGAAAGAAGTCTTTGTTGGTTTACCCATTTGACAAGCACTACATAATTTGTCTTTAACAAACTTCACTTTGGGTAAACCAAAAACTAAATCTTTCTTAATTATTTTATTTGAATATGAGCAATTCTCCTATGCCTAAGCCATGCATCATGATTATAATTAGCAAGTAAACATTTTATTGGTAAAGAAGAATCTATGTCAATCATATAAATATTATTTATTCTCTTACCAATTAGTTTAGAGTTATTAGAATTCTTACTTTCGATGATGCATTTATCCAGGTAGAATGCCATATGAAATCTTTTGTCACATAGTTGACTTATGTTCACCAAGTTGAGCTTGAGTCCTTCGACATATAATACTCCTTCTATAGTCGTTTAAGGTGGCTTACCGATTCTACCAACTCCAAGTATTTTTCCTTTGTTTTTTTCACCATAAGTGACATAGTCTTTGTCCCTTGGAGTAAGGACAAAGAACTTATCTTTGTCACCCGTCATGTGCTTTCAGCAGCCTCTGTCCAAGAACCATAAATTGTAGGTGGCTCTCAAACTTTCCTGCAAAACAGGTTAAGTAGTATTAGGTACCCAATTTTCTTTGGGTCCTACATGGTTATCATTTTCGTCAACCTATCTATAATGACCTAAGGGCACACCATGTTTTCTAATCATGCAAGTGTTTGGTGTATGCCCATGGTTTTTACAATAACTGCATAAGGATGATGCTTATGCATCCTAGATTTATTGTTATTATTCTTAAAAACATGGATATTTTGTTTTTGAAAGTTTATCTTTGTTAATACATTCTGATTCTTAGAATTTTGGTTTTAGAATAGCCAAGACCTCTTCGGTCTTTAGAATGTCCCTGAACTTCGATAATCTTGTCCAGATCTTTGCTACTCTTGTTTAACTTATTTATTTCATGACTTAACGTAGATAATTTTTTTCAAGAGTAATGCAGTTTTGACATGAAGACGATGATGGTTTATTTCTGAATGCTTCTTTTTGTTTTAAAAATAGTTTAGTGAGTTTGACATATTCATCATGTAAATCATTAAATGCATGTTGCAACTCAGAAGAATAAAATAGGTTAAATTCATTTACCTCCTCATCATCAAAGTGATGAGATTCAATGAGAAAGAGATGTGCTTATTCTTCATTTTCTGGTTCAGAGGCGGAACTTGTATCATTATCTTCCTAAGCTATGTAAGCTCTTCGTCCAGTCTTCATTTCATTCTTACCCTTCAAGGCATTCCTCTTCAGATTTGGACAATCCATTTTAAATGACCAGGCGTTCCACATTCAAAGCATGTGAAGTTTTGGTTTGAAGTGGAAGCGTCATTATTCTTAGTAAATTTTTTCATTTGTCTAGTTTTAGTGCATTTGTTCCTTTTAAGGAACTTGCTGAACTTATTTATGAACAAACTCATATCTTCCATTTCTTTCTTTTCATATTCATTTCCTGATGAATCATATCTATCCACTTTTGCCTTGAGAGATATTCTTCTTCTTCTTTTCTTGCTCTTCATGTTGTTCAAGCTGACTGAGTTCCAATTCATGTTCCTGCAATTTTCCAAACAAAGCAGCCAGAGAAATTTTGATAAACTTTTCCTTTCAAAAATGGTTGTACCTTTTGGTTGCCATGTTCTAGTAAGTGATCTTAGAACTTTTAAGTTCAAGTCACTATTTGGTAAAGTTTTTCCAAGAACAATGAGTTGATTTGTAAGGTGAGTAAATCTCTTTTGTAAATCAAGTAATTTCTCTCTAGGCTTCATATGAAACATTTTGTATTCCTAGGAAATAGTATCTAGTATCGACCATTTTACCTCCTCGGTTCCTTCGTGTGTGGTCTCTAGAGTATCCCACATTTCTTTAGTATATTTGCAGTTTGATACTATAAATAATTCATCAATATCGAAGCCAGAAGTGAGGATATTTTTTGCTTTTAGATCATATTGCACTTTCTTATTGTCTTTATCATTCCATGAGGATTTTGGCTTCACTTCCCTCACATTGTTGATAAATGTGAAGGGTTCATAGGGTCCTTTCTCAATTGCATTCCAAATGTTTAAATCTTGAGACTCTATGAAGATTCTCAATCCGATCTTCCAGAAGTCCTAATATTGCCCAATAAAGATTGAAGGACTATTGATGCTGGAACCTTCTCCAAGAAATAATCTTGCGGTCATCTTCGAAGCAAGATCAGTTTTGAGAATAAATTACTCAACAAAAAGCTCTGGTGCCAATTGTAAGACTGAGATGGAAACTAAGAGGGGGTGAATTAGTTGTTTAAAACTATGACTGATTTTTCTGCACAATTCAAGAGTTAATAATAGCGGAAAATGATATGCAGAAATAATCAAATAAATGTAAGGAGATAAAGGAGAAGAGAGTACACATATGTTTTTATATTGGTTCACCTTCTTGTCCACCGAATGCTACGTCCAGTACTCTTGCAGCACAAAAGATTTCTTCACTATATATTAAGAGTAGTAATTACAATTTCTCACCCCGAGATTCCCTTGTACCTTACTCACTCTCTAACACCTATATCACTCTTTGGAAAATACCCTTTCCAAGTGAATCTATCCCCTTTCTTATCACACCCTTGTGAAAGAAAGTAATTCAATACCTTGAATGAAGAAAATGTTTAATAATGGCAATGGATTGCCTTTACAAGATTTTGAAGTTATAAACTCTAGCAATCCAATAACTCAATGTATACTTTAGTACTAATACTCATATAGTTTGAATAACTTGAAATAACACTTAAGGCAATTTTGCAAATGAAGTTTTCAAAGTTATGAACAAGTTGCACCAAGTGTAGAACAAGTATTTCAGAAAATTGTAGTCTGAATAAGTGATTTTAATCTGAGCTATGTTTCGTTTATGTGTGTGTTTGAAATTATTTTCAAAGCCTTTATATAGACTTTCCAATAAACCATAATACCTCTATGAATAGGTAGGATTCGTTCGGAATGAAATCATTTCGTTTGGGTTGAAAGTTGTGTGGTTTGAATATGAAAACTGGTGTAACAGCTCTCAGTAATCGATTACTTAATCAATTATCCAACAAGTCTGTCCAACTGCATAATTGATTTTCACAGGCAGTAATCGATTACTCAAAAGGTGTAATCTATTATCCAACTGTTCTATCCAACTGGGTAATTACTTACCGTGTTGTGTAATCGATTATCCACATGGTGTAATCGATTACCCTTATCAATTTTTGTTGGATAACTCGTTTATCACTCATGTAACCTGTTACATAGTTATGGTAACCAGTTAATTAGTCACAGTAACCTATTACTTAGATATAGTAACATGTTACACAATATTTTGAAAATAGTTTTCATTTATACTTGTGTTTATCAATTTTCTTTTAAAATACTTTTGAGCGTTACTACTAAGTATATAGATTAGAGTATAAGGATAGAAGTACCTAAAGACTTAGATTCTAATTTCTTGAAGCTTTGTTTTCATTGTCTTCATAAGTATTCTTCCTTTTCTTTGTGGTTTGTGTAATCTTTGGGTTGTTGCCTTGTAATTTTCCAAACTTGTTTAGTTTGTTTTTGTGCTTTGACTTGAACAATGTAATTACATAACATGCTATGAATGAATATGTTGGTTTTGTGCTGGTAAAATGGAATTATGTATTGCTCTTATTACTTTTGTAAATCACTTGATCAATGGATGAATGAATGCTAGAAATTTTCAACTCTATTTGCATTGATCTAAGTGCGTTTAATTTTCAATTAACAAGTTGTATGGAAAGTTATATCAAAAATAAATTGTATCAACAAGTGGAAAAACAAATGTTTTCATGGTATGTACATAAGTGATATAAAACAAGTGGTAATGTACAAAAACAAGTGCATGAAATCAATAATAACCAAGTTTATAACTTTCTGCCAATAGCATATGGCGTGCACTATTTTCTGTCATATCAGTAGGTTTAATCGATTAATAGCAGGTCATAATCGATTAACCATTATATAAAATGCATTTCTGTGAAAAATTGAGTAAGACTTAATAAATTAAGTAATATGTTAATCGATTAACATCCGTAGAAATTGCATTGTATGTTCTTTCTTTTGGCAATATACTTCATATATGACTTAGCTTTTTGATCATGCCAAAAGGGGGAGAAAAGTTGTTATTTATATTTTGCAGGACTTACAAGAGAAGATAATTTGAGGCTTCTGTAATGAAAAATAAAAAATCACCCAATGCTCAAATTGAGGGGGGACAAGAGGGAGAAACGCACATCAAAATACAAGAATAAGGAAAAACATAGTTGATTGTCATCAAGAAGATCCATCAAAGAATTGTTAGATCCAACAAGTTGTTAACAAATGTCAACAAGTGTTTGTCATCATCAAAAAGGGGGTGATTGAAGATGCAAGCATGCATGAATGAGAGATTGAAGAGGCAAGCATGCATCACATGATGTTTTGATGAAGACAAATGACACATAGAGTTTGATGAAGACAAAAGAGTGATACAGGCAAAGGATCGACAACATACATAATGTTCAAGGACAAGCTTGAGAGGACGAGCAAATCAAAAAACAACAAGTATCAACTATAAAGTCAAGACTCAAGTTCACACAAGGCAATGCATTCAAAAGAAGATCTACGGGTTAAGTGTTTTTATATCTTTATTAGGTCTTAAGATGCTTGCTTAGTAAGAGTCTAGGCTAGCATGAACCCTAATGAAAGTCTCACAAGCTAAAATCAATCATATCTAAAATGAGACTTACACGCATATATACGTGATTTACATGCACATACATACATACATGATCATATGTTTTGAATGCATTTAAAAAAGTGTTTTAAATCATACATCATTCAAAGTCATGAATCATGAGTATATAAATCATGCAAGAGGTTCATTCATCATTTGAAATATGTTTTTGAAAACCATTAATCCATTAACATATGTGTTAATTGATTAATCCTTGGGAACACGTTAATCGATTAAATGATAGGTTAATTGATTATGGTGGTTATTGTTTCTGTTTTCTATTATTTTCAAGAAACATGTTAATCGATTAAGGTTAAGAATGATCGATTAACTTCAGTTAAAATATAATATTATTTTAACCCATGTTTTTCATATTGCTTCATAAGAGAGAATTAAGAGAGATGAACTATGATTCATATGGTTAGAACACATTTTTGAAACAAATATTTTTACACATTATTAAGAAGATCTTAAGCTCAAACTTTCATATCTTTTAGAAATATTTTCTAAGTGTTCTTTTGAGAAAAGAAAAGGGTGAATTTTCACAAGATACCCGTTAAGCTTTCATTGTCATATGTTTGTGAAAAAGAAACCTTGCATCTCACTCATTTTATTCTGTAATAGTGAGATATTTTAAGGGTTCTTAGATTCTGTAAAGAATGTAAAAATCTGCACATATTAGGCGCATGTGTAACTTCAAGAAAATTGTTAGACTAAGGCATTGACACAGTCTCTTGGTGTGTTGTATCACCATAGAAGGAGAATAGGTTTAGGAAAATCCTAACTGTGGTTAGGTAAGTGTCTTCACGAGAAGCAAGAAATCTTGGTAGTAAGCGATACTTAGGCTGGGGCTAGATTCGCGAACGGTGAGGTATCCTAGTAGGCGAGCTTAGTAGTCAAACCGAAGTGGGGGCTTTACGGTTCCAAGAAAGGATTGACTTGCTTCTTGTATAGGAAGTGTGTTTGTAAGAACATTGAATTTCCATAGTGAAGAAAAATATCCCAAGATCCTAAGGGGAGGCCTGGATGTAGTTTGCAAGTGGGCCCGCAAATAAACCAGGATAAAAGCCGAGTCTCATTCTTCTTTTCCCTTATCTTTTTACATTTCCGCATTACTTGATTTATGTAGCTTAACATGCATATAATTCTCTGATAATTTCATATTCTTATTGTGCATTTACTATTCTTATCTATCTGTAATAAGTGCATGTAAGTTTGGTTGAATCTTGGTAATCTTGGAATATCGAAAGAAACGTTTTTTCACTATAACTGAACCATATAATCAATTAAGTTGTTTAGTTAATCGATTAACATCAAATCGAGTTAATTGATTAAGTCTGTCTTTAATTGATTAAACAATGTGTAAATTTGTATTTCCTCTTTGTTTATCGAGCGATGCTAATTGTATACCGTATCACCTATTCAACCCCCTAGGTGAGTGGAAGAGCCCCATAGGACCCAACAAGCATAATTGATTATGCAGTATATGGAATCGATTATCAAGATTTCAGTTTCTAACTGATATAATGTTGTTAGCATGTTAATTGATTAAGATACCATATAATCAACTAAGACGTAAGAGAAAACTAATTTTTAACAGCCCATTAATCGATTAAGTGGATGAATAATCGATTAATATCAGTATGAGTAGGATTAGTATAAATGTTGTAATTCTTGCCAATGTGGCATAACTTGCATATTTCGAAAATAGTAATAGAGCACACATTTTCATACATTACATTATAGTGAGAAAGTGCATTTAGAAAATTTAGAGAGTCAGAGATTTCTGAGTTAGGCTTAACCATTTCATGTTTTTTCTAGTTTTCTATGTGTTGCATTCTTACATGAAGTTCTTGATTTCTTTGAGAGAAAAGTGGGAAAATATTTCTCTGAAAAGAGTGCAAATCAATTTTAGAAAAACCTAAAGCCTTAAATTTCATTTAGATTAGGTTAATGTGGATTTTGTGCTTTGTGTTTTAGATTGAGTTTCAATTGTTGAATTTGAGTATGAATTACTCTAGTCAACTCAATATAATCTGTTTTGAACAAGGAAGTAGATCTCTTTGTGAATCCTTTCGCTACAAGAGAGATCTTGATAATCTTCACAGAGACTAAGAGGTCTTGGTTCGAACGGTACCGAGGCTGAGGACGAATCGTGAAAGGATAGGAGATCATAGTAGGTAATGGAATTGATAGATAAATTCATAGACCTAGGTAGGATAGGAGAATGGATAAAGGGAATAGAGATGATGAGATTTAAGTAGGTCAAACCTAGGTTTTCAAGCTCTTAGGTGCCAAGAAAGAAGCGACTAACTTTTTCCATTTTTGTAATTGGAAGTGTGTTTGTAAACTTACAATTGCAATAGTGAAGCAAAATATCCCGAGATCAGAAGGGGAGGCCTGGATGTAGTTTGCAGTGGACCGCAAACAAAGCATGATAAGAATTCCTTGTGCACCTCTTTCTATCCCTTATCTCCTAACTTTCAATATTTACTTTGTTGATTAATTGTGTTAATATGAGTTGCATGTTATAATCGGGTTTACTGTCTTACTGTAACTTTAATAATTAGTTAATTGTGTAAAGAATTGGTAATCGGTAATTTGTTGTGCAAGTAACCCTAAAATCAAGTAGTGCAAGAGTCAAGATAATCGATTATCCACAAGCATAATCAATTAAGTCCAAGCACTGATTAATTGATTAAAACCAAGCTTAATCGATTAATTGTAGTCTGTTTTAGTTTTGCGCAAATTATTGGAAAAGCGGAGTAAGTGATCCGCGACACTTGTTCAACCCCCTTCTAGGTATATTCTGACCTGCTCATACCCAACAACTGGTATCAGAGCTAGTACGAAAGTGATAGCATGACCATGTGTTCATTCGATCCTAAAGGACACTATGATGGGTTCCATAAACCCTTTTGTGGGTGATGGTGCATCCCAGAACTACCCTCCAATTTTCAGTGGCGAGGGGAACGTCTTCTAGAAGGTGTGCATGAAAATATTCATTGAGCTGAATGACACGGTCATGTGGGAATATATGGTCAATGGTCCTTTCGTTCCACTCCACTTGGTGGACGATGAACCTAAAGAAAAGCCGAAAATTTTATGGACAAATGATGAGCATAGAAAGGTTCAGCATAACCTTCATGCTAAAAAAATTATCACATCAACCCTATCTTACAATGATTTCTTTAGAGTATCGCAGTGCCAAAGTGCTAAAGAAATGTGGGATGCTAGGCTAAATGCGCTAACACATGAGTATGAGTTATTTCACATGTTATCAAATGAATCAATTAGTAAAATGCAAAAGCCATTGACTCACATTGTGAACCATTTAGTTTCCCTAGATAAACCTTTTGTTAAAGGAGAGTTAACTAACAAAGTTTTGCCTTGTCTTGACAGGAAATGACAACCGAAAGTAACATCAATCATGGACTCAAAAGACTTAGAATCCATGCCTTTAGCGACATTGTTTGGTGTTTGACCATGAATGAGGATTCAGATAGGAAGAAGAAATGCATCTCTCTCAAGGCAACCAGTTCGCAAGATCAAGAAGAGGATGACGATTCCGATCTGGATGAGGATACCATGAATCTAATAGTTCGAAAATTTGGAAAATTCCTGAAGAAAAGAGGGGGACTCAAGAGGTTTCAGAAGAAAGAAGCGCGAGACTCAACCAAGAAGGGCAAGAACCCAAAGGAGGGTTTCACTTGCCATGAATGCGAGAAGGTTGGACATATAAGGCTACAATGTCCAACCTATCTCAAGAAGGTTGAAACTTAAAAGAGCACTCCTCGAGACTTCAAATCAAAAAGAGCATACATCATGTGGATGCTCCCGAGCACATTTGATGAGGAGGAGTCTGCAAAACTGTGCCTTATGGTGAAAACACAAGAAGCTTGTAGCTCAAGTGGACAAGATGATGCAAATGAGGTATATTCTAATACTTCATCTTTTTCTGATGACTCCCCTACATATGATGAATTATATAATGCATCTGTTGAATTACATGAACAACTTAAAAAGCTTGCTAGGATTAACATCGATAAAAAATGGGTAATCCTACTGCATGAACAACAAATCATTATAATACAAAAAGAGTTAGACGAATTAAAACTGGAAAATGAAACCCTTGACCAAATCTACTCTTGTAGCTCATGTAATTTCTCTACAGATAATTTATGTCAACCTACTGTATGTGATACTTACCAGACGTTGTAGATTGAATATTCAAATTTAAAAGAAAAACTCACGAAGCTTACATAGAATAGAGTTAACCTTGACACTTTACTTGCTGAATCTAGAAATGTTGGTAACCATATGAGATTTGGTTATAAACCCCAAAATAGCAAGGAAAGATCATATGGTGTGCATGATGGTACTTATATTTGGGTGAAGAAGGGACAAAATACCATGGTTACTAACAAAAAGGGACCCAATATCAATCAGGTACCTAAACAAGACAAGTAATTTGTTTTGCAGGTATGCCTATGAATGCATGGACATCACCGGTACTTAGATAGCGGGTGTTCGAGGCATATGACAGGTGACAGATCAAAATTCCTAGATCTCTTACTCAAATAAAAAGGGTATGTCACTTATGGCAACAACAATCGAGGAAAGATACTTGGAGTTGGAACTATTGGAAATACTTCTCAAGTTGTGATCGAGAACGTGCTCTATGTGGAACGCTTGGAGCACACCTTATTAAGTATTAGCCAATTGTGCGATAAAGGTAACAGAGTATCCTTTGATTTTGATTGTTGTATTTTTCGTGATAGTATAACTAATAATGTTAAGTTTGTTGGTCATCGTATAAACAACATATACATGGTTAATTTGGAGGATGTCACTATATTTTTCTCAAAATATTTTATCTCTAGAGAGAATGACATATGGTTTTGGCATAGGCGTATTACGCACCTACATATTAAACACTTAGATAAATTGTCATCTCACGATTTAGTTGTTGGTCTACCTAAACTTAATTCAAATCTGAAGAAGCTTGAGACACTTGCCAAAAGCGTAAGTAAGTTAAGAACTCATTTGTGTCAAAAAATGTAATCTCCACAACAAGGCCTTTGGAGCTTCTCCATATGGACTTGTTTGGACCATCGCAAATCATGATTTTCGAAGGTAGTTATTATGCTTTGTTAATTGAAGATGATTTCTCTAGGTTTCCATGGACCATGTTCCTTTATGCTAAAAGCGACGTATTCAAATATTTTAAAAGCCTTTCCAAGCAAATCCGAAACCAACTTAACCTGAAAATTGTATATATATGAAGTGACCATGGTGGTGAGTTTGAGAACCACTTGTTCAACAAGTTTTGTGATAAATATGGTATCCTGCACCAATACTCGACTCCTAGAACTCCTCAACAAAATGGAGTTGTTGAGAGAAAAAATCACATATTATAGGAGCTATTCTGGACCATACTTAATGAAAGCAAAGTGCCTAAATACTTTTAGGCCCATGTTGTACATACGCTTGCTATGTCATAAATCGAGTACTTTTTAGACCGAAATTGTTAAAAACTCCTTATGAGTTATTGAGAGGCAGAAAACCTAATATATCTCATCTTCATGCCTTTGGATGCAAATGTTTTATTTTAAACAATGGAAAACGTGCTTTAGGAAAATTTGATTCAAAGGCTGGCGAGGGTATATTTTTAGGGTATTCGATGCATAATAAGGCATTTAGAGTTTTTAATAAATACACTATGATTGTCGAACAATTGATCCATTTCATTTTGACTAATCTTCTCCAAAAGAGAAGAAAAGGTTTTGTATGATGATATTACAGGTGCTTTGGAAGAAGTATACACTAGGACTTGGAAAAGGACAGAGAAGATCAGGATGATCAAGAAGTCAAAGAGGACCATCAGGACTTGCTGAGGATGTGGAAAACCATGAAATACCATCCACTTGATAAAGTATTAGGTGATATCTCTACGGTGGTGGTAACTCATATTTCTTTGCATAACTTTTGTAATTTCGTTGCTTTTGAATCACAAATAGAGCCCAAGACCATTGATGATGCCATAGAGGATGTGCACTAGGGTATAGTTATGCATGAAGAGCTAAACCAGTTTGAGCGTAATAATGTGTGGAAATTGGTCCACAAACCAAAAGACCATCTAATAATTGGCACTAAATGGGTCTTTAGAAATAAATTGATGAATTTGGCTTAATAATACGAAAAATATCACGCCTTTTGGCCAAGGGATGCAACCAAGAGGAAGGTATCGATTACAATGAAACCTACGCCCCTGTTGTGAGGTTAGAGGTCATTAGGATGCTATTGGCATTTGCATTGATCATGAATTTTAAGTTGTTCCAGATGGATGTCAAGAGCGCCTTATTGAATGGATTCATCTAAGAGGAGGTTTATGTTGAGCAACCGCCCGATTTTGAAAACTATAAATTTCTGAACCATGTCTATAAACTCAAAAAGGCACTTTATGGCCTAAAGCAAGCTCCTCGAGCTTGGTATGATAGACTAAGTACTTTTCTCTTGGGAAAGAGTTTCGTTAGGGTCAAATTCGAAACAACACTCATTATCCAAAAATAAGATAATCATGTTTTATTAGTTCAAATATATGTTGATAATATTATCTTTGGAGCTATTAATGATCTCCTTTGCAAGGCGTTTTCTGATTTGATGTAGGGTAAATTTGAAATGCCAATGATGGGAGACCTTACCTTCTTCTTGAGATTACAAATCAAGCAAATGAATAGTGGCATATTTGTTTACCAATCAAAATATTGTAAAGAGTTACTTTGCAAATTTGAGATGGAAAAATGCAAAGAAGCATCCACTCTTATGGCATCCTCATGCTACTTAGACAATGATGAAAGAGGGAAAGCGGTAGAGGTAACTAAATCTCGTGGTATGATAGGCTCTCTATTGTATTTAACTATGAGTCGCCCTGATATTACGTTTAGTGTTTGCATGTGTGCGAGATATCAATGTATGCCTAAGGAGTCGCACTATACTTTTGTTAAACGCATCATGAGATATTTAAAGAGAACCCTTAATATGGGATTATGGTATCCTAGGGATGCCTCACTATCCTTGGTAGGATATTCCGATTCTGATTTCACTGGGTATAAACTAGATCAGAAAAGCACTAGTGGAACTTGCCACCTATTAGATAGCTCCTTAGTTTCATGGCATAGCAAAAAGCAAGCTTGTGTTGCTTTATCCACCGCTGAAGCAGAATACATTGCCGCCAGTGTGTGTTGCACTCAAATCCTTTGGATGAAGCAGCAACTTATGGATTTCGGTCTCTCTTTAGAAAAGATACCGATTAAATATGACAATACAAGCGCCATAAACCTATCCAAGAATCCCATATTGCATTATAGAACCAAGCATATAGACACAATGCATCATTTTTTGCGTGATCATGTACAAAAAGATGATTATGTGCTTGAATTTGTTGAAAATACTAAACAACTAGGAGATATTTTCACCAAGCCCCTTCCACGAGACTCATTCTTTGTTCTTAGAAGAGAACTTGGAATTCTTGATGAGCAATATCTTAACTAGTTTGGTTAATGGTGTTTTGTGCCTTTTGTAAGATAAATATGCTTATCTATGTGTTATATGTTAAATGCATATTTCCATTTGTGCTTAATATTTCCATTCGTGCTTAGGTTAAGTGTCTTAGTTCAATTTTACTAATGTTAATCGATTACCTTGTATGATAATCGATTAAACTGAGTTCTAGTAGTCTAAGCTTTTTTAAATCTTTATCTTCAATCGATTAAGTCTTCCTTTAATCGATTAACTGGGCTCAGCTGCTTAAGACTTTAATTCGTCTTAATTGATTAACAGGAGGCTTAATCGATTAATTGTAGTAAAATATAACAGATTCAGTGTGCATTTGGGAAAGTTTTTCAAACCTGAAACCACACATTCCTACTATTTTCTCTATCAAGTTGTGAAATTGATCTATCCCAACATTATAGTAATCCAAACCGAGCTTCAATAAGTCTTGTTAGTCACCTATTATGCCCTCAATCCTCAAAATTTTGAAAATCTAGTTTTTCCCAACTTAAAACCTTAGCCTAGAATCACCCCAAATCAATAATAGCTTTCTAATTCCAGAAAAATGGCTGACGGAAAATAGAAAAGAGTGAAAACAACTGCTAATCATCCAAGGAGAACTGAATTCGGCTTTGTTTCTGGCAATGGTGATAGGAGGGATCATAGTGACCCCTACTACTCACTAATTCTAAAAGAAACTTGTCTAGCAAAATTTCAAGGAAGGAAAACAACCTACATCCGCTATACGAATATGGCTTGGATGATAGCTCAAGGATTCGAGTTTCCACCCATATTGGAAGTTCAGCGTGTGAACCATTTTCTCCAGCTTAATGGAAAGGTATACCCTGCTCTAGTTAGAGAATTCTATGATAACTTTAGATACAAAGATGGTAGTTTTTGGTCTATGGTTTCGGGAAAACTGTTTGAGAAGAACGAATCATTATGTCTAGATGTGGGTGGGATGTCTAATGATGGTTCAAGCCTTGGAAACTGCTTGAATGAGTTAAGGAACTCATTTGATGCAACTAAAATGTACAAATCTTGTCTCAGGGGACCGCACTTGTATGTGCAAGGTGAGTTAACAAAGACTGGATCATTATCGGTTGAAAATCGTCTTCTGCACTATTATGGCATACATTCTAGTACAAAGAAACACTAATCATGCTTAACCAAGAATTCATGTTTGTTGTCCAAGAAAACATAATGATCAAATGGCCTGGGGAAATTCTAAAGGTCATGTATGGCATCTCGACCTCATCACCCAAGTTGCTTGTTTATGGAATATTGATATCATGTATCATTGACCATCTAGAAATAGATACATCTCATATATTGATTATCACAACAAACTCTCGTGAGCACTTGATTGGTGATAATCTAACCCACAAAATGGGAATCTATAAGTATAATAATGTTTGGGAATACCAGGAGGATCACAACACAACTGTGGATTTGGAGTTATCTTATGAACATGTTCCTATGAATGAACTGATTCCAGAAAATCAGAGGGAGGCTTCTACTATGCCTCAATAACCACCATTTGGAATAGCTCATTTAGATGTTATGGATCAGAGGCTCAATGCTCGCATTGACACATATGAGTCTCTAAGGAACATGCTTCAGTCGGGGTTTGAGAGGCAAAATGATCGACTAAATGAAGAAATCAACCATTTAGACTTTCTGATTTGGACCAACTATGACATTATGCATCTGCAAACAAGACATCTTCCATCACCATCTTAGGAATAGTCTAGGAGTGTCTAGCCTTTAGGGTGTTATTTTTGGTCGTCTAGTATCTCTTTTGGGTCTGGTACTTCATGTCATTTTGAGCATTGTGTTCTTTTGCTTGTAATATGTTATCAAACTCTGCTTATGTACTCGTTTTAAAATTCACAATTTCATGCTTTGTTGAACAATGGTTAATTATGTTGAATAGTTTATGGATTTTGGTTTTATGAAAATCTTGATCATATCTCGCGTGTATGCCATATTTTTTTGATTAATATATGCTTAACCTAAATATATCAGAATTATTAATCATTTTAAGCTTGATTGAATTTTTACATGTTGGATGTGTCATACAAACCTGATTCATATGTTGTATTTTGTCAGTTTAATCGATTAACTGCCCTTGATAATTGATTAAATATAATGATTTGTGCATCTGTTCAATTTTGTAAAAACTAGTTAATCAGTCAAAGCATGTTCTTACTGATTAATTACAGTTTCTTTTCACAAAATATTATATCTCTTCTTACTTTTGACCAGTTATTATCGTTTAATTGTCTATAATTTTTGATAATGTCAAAGGGGGAGAAAGGTTGTTTTGTCATTTGATGTGTTTCAAGTTGTTGAGCTTCCATAAGTTTGCTACCTACTCTTGCTTATATCACCTCATTGCTTGGGTGAGGGGGAGAACAAAGTGAGGGGGAGCAGCACAACTTTGACATTTAACCAACCTAAGCAAACTCATGTTGATCATCATCAAGCTTATCAAACAAGAAATTAGTGAATTTTTTGTCATCATCAAAAGGGAGATTGAAAGTGCAAAGAGTCAAGACCCGCACATTTAATGCTAACCGAAGTTTTAATGAAGACAATGGGCATACAAGAAAGCTTGATGATCGTGTAGCAAACAACTAGTTGAAGACTCATAGGTTGGATCTATAGACTTAGGGCCTTATTATATATAATCTAATTATAAGTCTTAAGATGATTGTCTTAGATTGAATATAGGTTAGGTAAACCTATATGGAAATCTCACAAGAACTAAAATTGAACAATAATAAAATTGAGACATAACATCTAGATATCTTATGATAAGTAGGCTCATACATTAGCATACATAGTCTTATGAATTAAAGGTATTATATTTTGAAAAACTATGTATAGCATGTTCATATCATATAGGTAGTTTACCATACATCAAGAAAATAGTAATAGAGCATACATTTTCATATATTACATTACAGTGAGAAAGTGCATTTAGAAAATTTGGAGAGTGAGAGCATTCTGAGTTAGGCTTAGAGATTAAAATCATTGCACGTTTTCTCTAGTTTTCTATGCATTGCATTCTTGCATGAAGTTCTTGATTTATTTGAGAGAAAAGTGAGGAAAATATTTCTCTGAAAAGAGTGCAAATCAATTTTAGAAAAACCTAATGCCTTAAATTTCATTTAGATTAGGTTAATGTGGATTTTATGCTTTGTGTTATAGATTGAGTTTCAATTGTTGAATTTGAGTATGAAGTACTCTAGTCAACTCAATATAATCTGTTTTGAACAAGGAAGTAGATCTCTTTGTGAATCCTTTCGCTACAACAGAGATCTTGATAATCTTCACAGAGACTAAGAGGTCTTGGTTCGAGCAAGACCGAGGTTGGGACCGAATCGCAAAAGGATAAGAGATCTTAGTAGGCGATTTAGGCAAGTCAAACCTAGATTGGCAAGCTCTTAGGTGCCAAGAAAGAAGTGGCTTAGGTTTTCTGTTTTTTAATTAGAAGTGTGTTTGTAAACTTACAATTGCAATAGTGAAGAAAAATCTCATGAGATCAGAAGGGGCGGCCTGGATGTAGTATGCAGTGGACCGCAAATGAACCAGGATAAAAATTCCTTGTGGCACCTCTTTCTATCCCTTATCTCCTTACTTTCATTCTTTACTTTGTTGATTAATCGTGTTAATATGAGTTGCATGTTATAATCTGGTTTACTGTCTTTCCGTAACTTAAATAATTGGTTAATTGTGTAAAGAATTGGTAATTGTTAACTTGATGTACAAGTAGCTCTAGAATCAATTAGGGCAAAATTCAGGATAATCGATTATACATAAGCATAATTGATTAAGTGCAATAATTGATTAATCGATTAAAACCAATGAGGGGCGAGTTATAATGAGGGGAGAATGCCTGTATTTATAACATAAGATTTTTTCTAAGTTTCTCATCTCTTCAATGTGGGACTTGAGAGTTGTTTTTTTCAAAACTCTTCTATACGAGACTTGGTAGTTTTTTATATCTCACAACCAAAAGTTCGCATTAATGGCTTTCAACAAACCAAGTTCTAACAATCCCCCACTTGAAATTAAAAAATGATTTCCTAAAAATTTTGTGATCTCAATAAGATTATGCATAAATAAAGGTGTCATGCGACTTAAACCTTTGCATAATGAGTAACATCTAGATTTTACTAGAGTGACTTGTAGTCTTGAACTCTATCTCCAAAATCAAACCATACACAACCTTTTTAAAGGTGTATTCTTTAAAGTTCATGTATTAAAGGCCATGCACGTCAATCCCAGTATAGTGAACGCTCTAGAAATTTATGCCCCGTAATTTCATAGGAAGCAGCCCCCACTTCCATATTCACATAGGTGAGTCTATCAAGAGTACTCATGTAGCCTAGGTACTCCACTCTAATTGGAGTATAGATCTCATTAAGAGTTTAACTCATCCTTACATATGCTGTAGGAAACATGTTTCTCATAATTTTATAGCATGTTCATTCACATATCACATCACAACTTGTTATTACCCATTGAACCTATTTCTTGGGATCTCCGGTTAGTTAGGTCGGGTTACCATCATGAGTGATCCTCGTTCTAAGGGCAATAGTCCCAGATTCTTAGAAGTATTATGAAATTTCTCTCTAGCTAGTCCTTTCGTTAAAGGATCTGCTAAATTGTTCTCAGTGCGTACATGATCCACTCTAACAGCTCATGTAGAGAGTAACTCTCTAATGGTGTTGTGCTTACGATGAATTTGTTGATTCTTGTTGTTATAAAAGCGGTTCTCAATTTTTGCAATAGCCGCAGTACTATCACAATGGATTAACACAACTAGTATCAGTTTTTGCCACAGGGGAATCTCTGCAAGCAAGCTTCTCAGCCAACTTGCTTCTTCACTAGCTTTTACAAGTGCTATCGTCTCAACTTCCATAGTGGATTGAGCCAAAATAGTTTGTTTTTTGTTAGACTCTAGATAGTCCATCTCATCATTTATGGCTTCTTTCCACAAATCAGCATCCAAAGTAGTCAAAACTTCTTGGAAAGTTGATGGATTCTTTTCCAATATATAGATAATATAATCAGGTCTATACTCTCTAGCAGTTGTTGCTCTTTTACTTCTTCTAGGTTCTATTTAAAATCTTTCATTTTTTATCATTATCTCTAATCATATGTATGTGATTAGTTGATGTGCCCCCACTATTCGTGAATTTAAAAAGGAATTTCTTTTCATTGAAGTCGGCATCGTTTAGACTCAATGATCATTTTTGCTTTAAGGTCATAAAACCTATACGCCTTATTGTTTACAACATACCCAACGAATACATATTTATAGACTTTGTGAGTTTAATTGTTTAGGGGCATACCATCATAAATGATTTCACGAGCAATTCCATAATTTGACTACATCTGTCAATTATTTTCCCTCAATACTGACTACCAGTGTCAGTTCTCGAAATTCCCGCAATTTGGCTGCATGTGCCAATTCTTAATACCATGGAAAGAAATGGAGAAAAGTTTGCTGGAAATGCATCGGCAGAAAATATGAGGAGAAAGAAAAAGTTGAATGAAAGCGCATTCAACTTGGGGCAAGTTATAATGAGGGGGAGAATGCCTCTATTTATAATATGAGATTTTTTCCAAGTTTCTCATCTCTCCAATGTGGGACTTGGGAGTTGTTGTTTTTTTTCCAAAACACTTCTATGTGGGACTTGAGAGTTTTTTAGATTTCATACCAAAAAACTCCTACTATTAGCTTTCAACAAATCAAGTTCCAACATTTCAGGATTAAATTGATATGAGCAAAAAAATTGGAAAACAAATTAGGTTTTACTCTAAAATATAAACACAAATAATTGTAGTTTTTATTTCTACTATATCTTCATTACCCACCCTCGTTACTCATCTTATTCTTCTGGTGAGTTAAATTCGACTTTTCGTGTGTTTACAATTGCTTTTGTGAGTTCTCTGCCTACACCTCCCATAATATGGAAATCAACAACACTTAGTGAATTAGGCATATGTAAATCTTCGCAATCAATAGCATTTGCTTTACTGTCAATTGTTGAATTTTTTTACTTACAAATTTAACAACGTTTAGTGAAGCAAACATTATTGATTCTCGTAGATTTAACGTGTGCTTCACTAAGCATTGTTAAATTTTGTTGCTTTTAAAGTAAGTACAAGATGAGTGCATTTAAAGATATTATTCTATTAAATATTGTTCCTAGATTTTATTATTCCACTCTTTAGATACAAATATAGAAATAAATATAAACAAAAGTTTTAGTAATATAAATTTAAACTACTAAACATTCTAAATTTTTTATATTTAAAATATTTCTGTGTGTAAAGATTCTAAATGTTCAATTATTAATTATATATTTTTTATTTTTAATTAAAAAAATTACATATGGAGATTTTTGTATTATTATAATTAAAGTATTCTATTATTCAACCCAAATAGTTTTTTATTATTTTATTTAATTAACAAAATTTATGTACGAATAGATTTTTTATATATAACATTGTAATGTTTAGGTATATATGGTACTCACAAGTATTTTTTATTCAAGCAACTCAACAACGTTTTTTGTACTGAAAACGATGTTGATTGTCGAGAATCAATAACATTTTTTTGTAATGAGCGACGCTGATTGCCGAGAACCAACAACACTATTCTAGTGAATGTTATTGATTGCCCCTATTCAATAGTTCTTTCGTAGAGAGTGTTGTATATTTTATTGAGTATTGAAACATAAAACCTCACTCACCTTTCCCCCTCACACACTCGTTTATTTAGACGCAAAGACTCTGAAATTTTTCCCACGACACTCACCTTCCCAAGATATTAAGTGCCAAAAACATCATAATTTAAATATCACTTTTATGGCACATTAACTCATAACTTAGTTCATTTTTTGCCAAATGATCTTAAAGCTTAACATTAGATGAGAATTATCAGATAGTACTTTTATAGTATTACAAAAAGTCAAGTTTTTGGACAAGAATAACCCAAACCTAGTGTAGAAGTCACGCCTAGCTGGCTAGAAAGACCCAGGAAGTCACGTAGTGCACAATCCCTATGAAGGCGGAAATGGAAGTTAGTAGAATCACGCACAACATAATTCCTATATTGGGTGAAATATAAGGGAAATTTGGAGTAGCTACTATTTCAAATTCACCCAACTTCGTTGGTTGAAATTGGGAAATTATGCCCATCATAGATTGGCTAGATGAGAGGTCAAGGCTCGACCAGAAGAAGTGTAGTGCCCAATGAATCCTTGTGGATTTGACAATATTTTATACTTGTTTGTGATAACCCAATTTGATATTTTAATTGACCAATTTTCCGGTTAGCAAACGACATTTGTTCTCAAAAACTCACCTTCCCATGACATTCGTTCAACTCACCTTCTCACGACATTCATTCTTTGTTGAAAAACACTTCGAAGATACATAAGTGAGTTTTCCCATTTTGTTAGTTTTTCCCTTGACATACTTTCGATGCTAGTACTATAGTAGGTTGTGTGATAGGTACTTATATGGTGTTCCCAATACACCTTGTTTTTGTAGGTCCTAAGGTATGCTAATATGATTTTGTATAATACATTAATTCCTCATTGTTATTTTATCAATTGATCAATAATTGATGTACTAAATCAAAATTTTCATGTACATGAACAATCTAAAGTCAATAAAAATGTGAATGCAGGCATGGAAGATCATGATTTTGATGAAGACTAAAGCTTGAAGACGATGGACACATCAACGAAAATATTACAAGACTCATACTTAAGTATGGATCATGAACATTAAGAGCAATTATTTTATTTTTAGGTCATATAAGATATTTTGAATGGGTATAGTTTAGGTTGAGTGAACCTTGATAAAATCTCACATATCATAAGCATAATGCATAAAAGAGATTTTTTTCATACATAACATGATTAAAACTTATATTAGCATGCATACATGATTTTGGGCACTTATAATCACATTCTTTTCAAAGTCATACATCATGTTGTTGAAAGATTTTTTACAGAGGAGAGGTTTTCCCCCTCAACAAATTGTCCCCGTCAGTGGCGCCAATTTGTTGAAAGATTTTTTACAAAGGAGAGGTTTTCCCCCTCAACAAATTGTCTCCGGCAACAGCGCAAATTTTTTGAAAGCAAAAATTTCACTTCACACTATCACTATATACATTTTTTTCTCTTAAACCTATATTGCACATTACATTACTTACCCAAATGTTTTGTAAGCGACTTTTGGCAGAGTAGAGATCCTCATCTAGAATGTGAAATAAAGAAAATAATTGATAATTTTTAATATTATTTTATTGATAATTTTTAATATTATTTTTGAAAATTTTCTCAATGAAGCACTTCACTCTTCTTTTCTCCATTATTTCTTTTCCCAACCTCTTTAACTTTTGAACTTTGGCTTCTATTTTTCTCAATCTCTTTTTGTTTTCTTTTTCATTTGTAAAGAGATTGAGTTTTTTTCTTTCTTTCTTTTTAAGAAGAAAAGTCCACCAATTCCCCCTCCCCCTAACTTTAATTCTTTCAAACTATTCTTTAAATTTTAATGCTCTCTTTAGAACGTTGTTTTTTTTCAAATTCGGTCATTGGGATAGTATGAAAAAATATTTCACTTGTTTGGCTCAAAGGGGCTTATCAAAGGATTATCCTAATTGGGTTTGGACTTTTTGGCCTTTGGTTCACTAATGAAGGAACATGCATTGATCATTTCTTATCATTTTTATGCAATTCTTTAAAGACTCAAAGAAGTTTAGTTAGACAAATCAAATGTTGATTCTTACTTTATTGTCACGTGTGTTTGGCTCACTCCCTCACTTGGTTTGGTTTTACACTTTTTTGATTTAAAAGATGTTTCCAAAGATCTTGTTACACAAAATTGAATTTTCAATTTGCAAAAATTTCAAGTTATGACATTATATGATGTTTTCACAAAAGTTTAGCATATATCTCATTTTCTCACTCAAAGCTTAATTCAAAGTATGCTTATCATTTTCTAATCATGTGATCATACTTATCGTTGGAATCGAACCGAATCGCATATGAAATAAATAGATACTGGGGAATGATATTTTTCGCGCCCCGATTTGCGGCTACACGATTTTGTTTAGAGTCGCCACTACATTGTATAGTTAAAAATGTCGAAAAATCTTTTAAGCCCAATTACCTTGGGCTTTTGGATTTTTGATATCCAAGTTTGGGAGTCGGTTACAGGATAGGGAAGGTATTAGCACCCTACCCGCCCGCCTTAAACGATACCCTTCATTAAAATATATGACTTTATTATTATTATTATTAAATTTTATGATTAATTAGTTAATTATTAAGAAGGAAAAAAATATTTTTATTATTGAGCCCCTTAATAGGGGTACGTAGGACCAAAGTGAATATTGTCAGGCTCAATAATAAAAATATTTTTTTCCTTCTTAATAATTAACTAATTAATCATAAAATTTAATAATAATAATAATAAAGTCATATATTTTA
>NW_017723430.1:0-8397 GCF_001865875.1 Lupinus angustifolius
CTACATTTTTAACTATAAAATGTAGTGGCGATTCTAAACAAAGTCGTGCTGCCGAAAATTGGGGCACGACAGTTGGCGACTCTGCTGGGGACTTTTTTGAGAGAGTCCGACCCATAATCAATAAAATATGTGACTGTTCATTTACCATTATTATTATTATTATTATCTATTTTGTTGAATAGTTAATTTCTAATAATTGCATGCTTAATTATTAATTATATGTATAAACATAAATTATATGCTTAATTTTAATTGTATGTATGAATATGATATTGCATATTTAATTATTATTTCTATGTATAAATATGAAAATTGCATGTTTAATTATTAATTGTACATAACAATATAAAAATTGCATGCTTAATTGTTAGTTATGTGTTATAAATATAAAAATTACATGCTTAATAAATATTATATGTTTAATTATAATTGTATGCTAATAAAATTTATGTTTACTAATATGCCATATTTAATTATAGTTGTATGAATAAAAATTACATGTTTAGTTATAATCATATGTCAACAAAAATTGCATGCTTAATTATTAATCTTATGCATAAATATGAGTTATATGCTTAATGTTAATTGTATGTATAAATAAGAAAAGTGCATGTTTAATTATTAAATATGAGATGTATGATTTATTTTAATTATATATAAAAAAGGAAAATTGCATATTAATTACTAATTGTATATAGAAATATGAGAATTGCATGCTTAACTAATAGTTGTAGGTTGTAAATATGAATTATATAATTAGTTTTAATTATACGTATGAATATTAATTATGTGTTATTAACTATTAGTTGTATGTATATATATGTTGCACACTGAAATAATTAATTGTATAAATGCGTAATTGCATGTGGTGAATCATTGTTTGTATCGTTCTTGTTGATATATGATGTAATGTACACATTTTTAGGCACCCGGGTATTAGTGATACCTTTTGGATAGAAGGGACACTAGCCTCACTGGTCGCGGTTTTTGCCGCTTCTAAGTGTTGGTGATGTGGATCACTCATATTGTCACCTCTTATTATGAGTTAGTCGCTCGAGCTGGTCTCTTGTTTCTAACATTATAATATTTGGGTTTCTCTTTTGAGAGAGATGCAATATGGGCACCTTATAAGGAGTCTAGAACTTGCATGAATTTGTGATTTATAAACATGTGTGTATTGTAACATAGTGATAAATGATTGTGTCCTTTTTGTTTTATTCTTTTTTTTCCCACACATCTTTACGTTATTGGAATTATTATTATTTTTCTTATCTTCACACTACTAAAAAGAATTTTATATCATCATACCATTAACTAAAAAATAAATAAGACATCCATTCATTGCCCAAAGTTAACCTAAACAACATATTCTTTCTATTTTCTTTCAAAACAAAAAACTATATATTTTAACATATTAATCATAATTAAGACTAAAATATCTCAAAAAAAAGGGTCGTCTCCCGAAAAAGAATTCACAAGCATTCATCCATCCGAAAAAGAATTCACAAGCATTCATTCATCAACCATGTTTCATCAACAATATTTCATTAATCATATTTCATCAATCATATTTCATCAATCATATTTCATGCGTCAATCATATTTTATACATAAGCATTTTAATGATTTTATGTTTTTTTATGTAATAGGTGCATTTTCATTAAAAGAGATGCCATTTCCCTAATTTTATTTAAAAAAATGACAACCACAAATAATTCTGGCAGCATATCGGTATCTAAAAAATCAACAAAATTAGACCTATCAATGACTAATGTCAGTTTCTTGGCCGAGCAAATTCCAAAAATGCGAGATGATGTAAAAAAAACAATTCAAAGATAGATATGGAGAATTATTAGACCTAGTGTTGGTCCAAGTTTGTCCTCAAGACCTGGAGGTTATGCAAGTTATGATTCGATTCTGGAATCCCACGCTTCGGGTATTTGAATTTCCTAACCTTGATGCTGCTCCAACCATTGAAGAGTACGAGGCTCTTCTGGATTTTCCAATGGATGGTAGACTGAGGCTCTATCAGTTCACAGGGGGCAAGTTGCGAATGAAGGTGGCGCAGGAGATCTTCTCGGCGTTCATCCAGAAGCTTCAGACTTCACCAAGCAAGGAGGGGTAAACGGGCTAAAGTGGCATTTCCTAAGAAATCATATCTCTAAAGTAGCCGAAGAAAAGAATTGGACCTTATTTCAACCTGCATTCGCTTTGGCCATATATGGGTTAGTCCTATTTCCGTTCATTGATGATATGGTGGATCAACCCGCTATGGACGTGTTCAGCTAATTCGTTCGTTTCAAGATCAACCCTACGGCTGCTATCTTGGAGGAGACATTCCTATCGTTCCAAAGATATCAAGAAGGTCTTCAGTGGAATATTAGCAAGGTCCGAATCTGATTTTGCGTCCAACTCTTGCAAGTTTGGATCCTAACTCGGTTCAAACATCACAAATATGGGTTAGGGTCCCGCTATCCATTAAGAAGGTTTCTCAATACTTATGTCGAGGATATGCCGCTTATCAAATGGAGGGAGTTATTTGAAGAGGTCACTCCAAGGAATTTTGCTGAGAAGTGTTGCCTCTATGACCGACATCAACAACTCATGTATTCATGTGGCGAGTTCCATAATCTAGTACTGATGGGGTCTATAGGGTGTATCTCCTTTAAACCTGCCTTAGTCCTTGGCCAACTGAAGTGGGGAGTTACTCCTATATCTGATAAACAACTCGAGAGCATCTTCAAAGGTAGTCTAATCCATAAGAAAAGCCCTTAAGGACATCCATCTGCATGGGCAAAAAGAGTTGGGTGAACACAGAACCTTCTATTCTGACGAGTATAGATCTTGGAGGGCTGAAAGGATGAAGGGCGTTAACACACCTTCGATAGTCATACCGCAAGTCAAGGGAGGCCCCACTCTAGAGGAGGTTGTACTAAAGGCAAATGTCAAATTGCTAGAAGCCCGACTTCAAGAGTCCAGGGATCAGAACGAGATGAAAGACATAATACTCGAAAAGTCGGGCAACATTGCTTCTGCACTTAGGAAAGAGATCAGGAGCATGAAAAGACACTATGCCGACATGTGCTCGAGGTCTGGTAAAGTCGCCCTAATGAGGCAGAACCGGGCAATGGAAGAGGAAATAATAGATCTGAGGGAGAGATTTGAAGCTAGGGGACAAGCCTTAAGGATTAAAACAGAGGCAGAGAGGATAACTAGAGCAGAGCTGGAGCAGGGCACAGTCATTATTAGAGATTATCATAAGGCCTTGGATCAGTCCCACACAAAGGAGGATGACTATAAAAAGTTATTAGAGCAGATGCAAGAAGAAGCCATCGCCCGGGAACCCTAACTGATGGATCAATTGACGGGGTTGAAGGAATCAAGCGATTTTTTAAAGGAAAATCAGGAAATGTGGGAATACAATTGGCGGGATAGTTTTGAAGAATGTGATAGGGAAAAGGGACAATGGAAATAAAATTGCCACAATATCATTGAGGGATTTGGGAACTTCGCTGATGGTTGGTTGGTAACATTCGAAGAGGCCCAGCAGGAATTTCACATGTACCCAGACACAGAGATACATCCAGCGATGAGGGCCCTTTTCGATAGCTGCACTCGGGCTGCCAAGAAGCTAAGGCGTTGGAGGATGGAATGCAATGGTGGATTCTAGCTAGTCTACATAGTTTATTTCTTTTTCTTCTTTCTCATTTATCATTATTAGTTTTTTATTGTTAGGAATAAAGCAGGGAATGGAGGAAATCGACATATGTGATTCCCCTTCCTCCAATAACATTTCGATTTATATTAATAAATGGTATCTTTTTTTCGCAATGTTCTCTCTCAACCAAGTTAAATTCAAAAAAGTAATTGATAGAAAAAGAGGCAAAAGAAGAGGAATTCAAAAAGATTTTGAACCATTCAAAAGACACAATCTTGGTCTTCCAATATTCTAAAGACTGTTGTCAACCGTAGATGAGCTAAGAGACTACGCTCCTTAGTTATTAGTATACGGGTTTCTTTTAACTTTACAATGGACTTTATGCTGTTAGAATTAAAGAGGCAATCATAAACTGAAAAAACTTCATCAACCACACATTAATCTAGATGGTCTCATACACTTTATTACAAATCATTCTTTTGAAAAACAACTTGCATTCATTTTTGTTAGGTCAGCATTGCTTACCAGCACCCCTATAACACACGACTCTGAGCTCGAAAGATGGCTGAATCTACAGACTCCAACCTGGACACCGTAACTGAATTGGCTACTATGAAAGAACAGATGGCGGAGATGTTTCATATCCTGAAGGCTCTCCAAAGCGAGAAAGAAAAGAAGGCAGCAGGCGAACCACGATCTCATCCAAGTTCTGAAAATCCCAACCAAGGGGCCGATACTAGCCAACCTCAAGACGGACAGGACACCAACACAAAACAGAAAGTTCCACTAGATGATTCCCAAAGGGCTCCGCCAGGAGGTAATGCACCATACACAGAGAAAGAGGCGGAGAAATTAAGCTCAATTGAAGAGAGATTGAAGGCTATTGAAGGAGCTAGTTGTCTAGATTTGAAGAATGCTTTTGAAATGTGTTTAGTGCCGGATGTGGTACTTCCACCCAAGTTCAAGGTGCCATAATTTGAAAAGTATAATGGGACAACTTGCCCCAAAAGTCATATGCACATGTACGCTAGGAAGATGTCAGCGTATCATGAAAATGATAAGCTCTTGATCCACTGCTTTAAAGATAGTTTGGTGGGGGCTGCTACGAGCTGGTACATCCGGCTAGAGAAAACCCAGATCAGAACATTTTTGGACCTGTCAAATGCCTTCGTCAGACAGTACAAATTCAATGAAGACATTGCACCAGACAGGACTCAGTTACAGAACATGGCTAAGAAACCATCAGAAAGTCTGAGGGAATATGTTCAGAGGTGGCGGGGATTAGCATCCCAGGTCCTCCCGCGGTTGGATGAAGAGGAACAACTGTCGATCTTCATAGATACCCTGCAAAGCCCCTATTATGAGCGACTCATAGGAAACGTGACGACCAACTTTAATGCTCTTATTAAAGTAGGAGAAAAGTTGGAAGGTGGAATCAATAGTGGAAAGATTGCTAAAGAAGGTTCAGGTTCCGTAAAGAAGCCTGCCTTCATGAAGAAGAAAGACGCAGAGACCCATTTCATTGCTGCAGAACCAAAGAGGTTCCAACCCCGACACAATAACCAAAATAATTATCATGCACCCTCTCAGTTTGCACAAAATCACAACCCAACACAAAACCAAACACCAATCCATAACCCACCAAATCAAAATAATAATGCCTACCAGCCAAGACAAGGTTATACACAACAACCAAGAAATAATAACTACTACCAATAGGAGAGGAGAGCACCTGTGTTTGACCGGATTTCGATGACATACACATACCTTTTTTCCTATCTTCAAAGGCAAGGGGTGATCACACCAATCCCAGGAAGAATCCCTGAAAATCCTGGACCATGGTATAATGAAAACGTCACTTGTGCTTATCATTCTGGAGCACCAGGGCATCTGGTGGAAGACTATAGGACCTTTAAATTCAAGGTTCAAGATCTCATCAATGCCAAGCGAATTGATTTCAGAGAAACCAGACCCAACATCACAAGAAATCCTCTACCCAACCATGAGAATTAGGAGGTAAATGCTATAGAGGCAGGGGATGAGGTCACAGTCATCGATAAAGTTGAGGATGTGAAGATGCCCATGGGGTTCATCGTCCGGGAAATGTACAGGCAAGGTTTGGTTGAAGTTATTACATCTGAGACACACAGTAATGAGACGGAGAGTTGCGAGATGCATGGATGTGTGGGCCACAGTTTGGATGATTGTCAGGATTTCAGGGCACTTCTTCAGAAATTGATGGACTTGAAATTGATTGCCATAGAGGGAAGTTCTTCATACCCCGAGATAAATGTCATAAAGTAGGGCCAAGAAGAGACACCCGTATTCATATGCACGTATGAACCCGTTATAAATCCACCTGGGGGTGTTCAAACTTTTCTCAACGTCAATGGGAGCCGTTCATTCGGCAGATGGAGCCTGTAATAACAAGTGAAGGAAGCCCATTTCCTTATGAATCTGACAAGGCAGTTCCTCGGATCTACAAAGAGGAGCCGACTATGAATCCTTCTATGGTTACAAACATAGCAGGAAATAGTAGAATTACTAGGATTGGGCGTATCTATGTTCTGCTAGAGGTAGAGAGGGGTCCGTCTGAGACAGCCAAAGGCAAAGAAAAAGTTCTAGAGCACATAGAAGAAGATATCGAAGTGGCCTTACCTGAAGGGGTATCAAACGACGAAGCGTGTGAGTTCCTCAAGTTTATCAAGCAAAGTGAGTACAGGGTAGTGGATCAACTGAATAAAACTCCAACAAGTATATCCCTATTGTCCTTACTAATGAGTTCTGAGGCTCACAGGAATGTGTTATTAAAAGTGTTGAATCAAGCTCATGTCAGCCATGTCATCACGACTGACAAGTTAGGTGGGATAGTCAACAACATAGTGGCAAATAACTACATATCCTTTCGTGATGAAGAAATACTTGTTGAAGGTACCAGTCATGTTCGCCCCCTGCATATTTCAGTTATGTGCAATGATTGTGTGATTGGAAAAGTCCTCCTAGAAAATGGGTCATCGCTGAACGTTATGACGAAGAGAACTTTCTCCAGATTGCCAGTTGATACTTCATACTTGAAAGCTAGCTCTATGATTATCAAGGGTTTTGATGGATCTCGTAGAGAAGTGATGGAAGAAATGGATTTGCCAATCAAGATAGGGCCATGCACATTCAATATATTGTTTCATGTGATGGACATCAATCCAACATATAGCTGCTTGTTGGGACGTCCTTGGATTCATTCTTCAGGGGCAATACCCTCCACCTTGCATCAAAAAGTGAAATTCATAGTAGATGGAAGGCTGATAACAGTTTCAGGAGAATAAGATGTCATGGTGTCCCAGCCCTTTGATACTCGATACATAGAAGTAACCGAGGAGGCATTGGAAACATCTTTCCAAGGCCTTGAAATTGCAAACACTGCAGTTATGATAGAAGGGGCACCATTAATAAAACCATATCCATCATATGTTTCTCTCAGGATGGCAAAAGTGATGATCCGCGTAGGCTATCAACCTGGGAGTGGATTGGGAAAGTATGGTCAAGACAGTAAGGAGATCATTATACCAATACCGAAGGCTAATAAAGGCAGATATGGCTTGGGGTATAGACCCACCAAGGAGGACAGGCTCCGAATCATAGAAGCAAGAAAGGGTGAGCATCTGGCTCGGCTGGGGCAGTTTGGACCTGGGAACATGGTAAGGATTCCAATACCACACATTAGTCAATGCTTTTTGAGTGGCGATACCAGACCCTCTGAAATGGTGGCCATCGTGGAGGAAGAAGGAAGGGAAGAAGAATTGGAGTTCGTGTACTTGTGTCCCCCAGGCACCTGCTTGAAGAATTGGCATGAAGAGCCATATGCATCAGTTACTTTAGAATCAAAGTAATAATTTTATGTAATTTTTTTTTAGCCATGTCCAAGGCTGTTAGACATTTTTCATTTACTTTAGAATCAGAGTAAGACAAAACACAAAAATAAATAAAATAGAAAACCAAATCCATGGGGATCTGACCTAGTCATCCCCATATTGCAGATCCGATAGCGACTCTGAAACTGAGGGCCATGCTAGTGCGCCCTCGCCTAGTCCTGACCAACCAGTTCACCAAGTAGAAAACGACAGTGATGATGATGAATGGGAGGCCTCCCCCGAACTGCTCAGATTTGTAAAGCAAGAAGCTAGAGAGATTCAACCACACCAAAAGCCTGTCGAGCTTGTCAACCTAGGATCTGAGGAAGACAAGAAAGAGGTGAGGGTGGGCACCATAATGGATGGTAAGGAGCGAGAATGCATAGTTCGACTTCTACATGAATTCAAAGATGTCTTTGCATGGTCGTATGAAGAAATTCCAGGGCTAAATTCAAAGATGTCTATCGCTAATGCAAAACTCTAGGCCTGTAAAGCAGAAATTGCGAAGAATCAAGCCAGAGATCTCCTTAAGGGTCAAAGAAGAGGTAGAAAAATGGTTGACCAATGGGTTCGTTAAAGTTGCTGAATATTCAGATTGGGTAGCCAACGTGGTAGCTGTACCAAAAAAGGGAGGAAAGTTGAGAATATGTGTTGACTACAGGGATCTCAACAAAGCTAGCTCAAAGGAAGATTTTCTGGTGCCACACATAGATGTTTTGGTCGATAGCACCACCGACCATGCCCTTTTCTCATTCATGGATGGGTATTCAGGGTATCATCAGATCAAAATGGCGCCAGAAGACGTGAGCAAGACCACGTTTATTACCCCAT
>NW_017723431.1:0-2510 GCF_001865875.1 Lupinus angustifolius
TGTCAATCAGCATTTGAAAAAATAAAGCAATACTTGACAAAACCTCCGATATTGATGCCTCCAGTTCTAGGGCGCCCTTGATTCATGGGTTGCGTCTTGGGGCAACATGATGACAGTGGAAGAAAGGAGCAAACTATATACTACCTTAGCAAGAAATTCACAGCTTGCGAGATAAAATACTCCTTGTTAGAACGGACTTGTTGTGCCTTAGTTTGGGCCTCTCGCCGGCTAAGACAGTACATGTTGAGTCATACCACTTGGTTGATATCAAAAATGGATCCTATCAAGTATATTTTCGAGAAGCATGTACTCACAGGAAGAATTTCCAAATGGCAGGTGTTATTATCTGAATATGACATCGCCTATGTGACACAAAAGGCGATAAAGGGAAGTGTTATTGCTGACTACTTGGCCAATCAACCTTAAATAAACTAGGGCATTTCGGGTATGAGTTTCCAGATGAGGATATCATGGCCTTATCCGATGAATCAAGAGAAAAAGAAAAATGGACCCTAGTCTTTGATCAGGCCTCCAACGCATTTGGACATGGAGTAGGGGCTGTTTTGGTGTATCCAATAGGGAAGTTCCTTCCTTTTACTGCAAGACTATGTTTCGACTGTACTAACAATATGGCAGAGTACGAGGCGTGCATTTTGGTACTAAAGGCCGATATTGACTCAAAAGCCAAGATCCTAGAGGTATTTAGGGATTCTGCTCTAGTAATCCATCAGATAAAAGGAGAATGGGTAACTCGAGACAGCAAATTGGTGCCCTATAGAGACTACATCTTCGGACTACATTCTGAAGTTGGTTAACCAGTTCGACCAAGTAGATTTCTATCACATCCCTAGAGAAGACAATAGGTTGGCTGATGCATTGGCAACTTTGTCCTCAATGTTCCATGTTGGTGGGGATAGCTTACTACTCTTTCAGATAAGAGACAATACTGAACCTGCTTATTGTAATGTAGTCGAAGAAGAATCCGATGGAAAACCATGCTTGAGAAATCAAGCTTGCCCTCCCAATGCTTCAGAAAATGACAAAAGAACACTCAGAAGACTAGCCACAAACTTCTTTTTGAGTGGGAATGTCGTTTACAAAAGGAATCATTATATGGTATTTCTCCGATGTCTGGAAGAAAAGGAGGCTCAAAAAATGGTGGAAGAAATGCATGAGGGAACTTTCGGAACCCATGCGAATGGACATGCTATGGCTAAGAAAATCATGAGAGCAGATTATTTCTAGTTGACAATGGAGACTGATTGTTGCAATCATGTGAAGAAATGCCACAAGTGCCAGATATATGCAGATAACATCAATGCGCCTCCGAATCTTTTGAATGTCTTAATGTCACCTTGGCCATTTTCTATGTGGGGAATGGATGTCATCGGTCCTATAGAAGCAAAAGCCTCTAATGGACATAAATTCATCCTAGTCGCCATAGATTACTTCACCAAATGGGTAGAAGCAAACTCTTATGCTAGTGTGACCCGGAAGGTAGTCCTCAGGTTCATTAAAAGAGATTTAGTATGTCGATATGGGTTACCAAACCAAATCATCACTGATAATGCGACCAACCTGAACAACAAGATGATGACCGATTTGTGCGATAAATTCAAAATAAAACATCATACATCCTCGCCATACAGACCCAAAATGAATGAAGCCGTGGAAGCAGCCAATAAGAATATCAAGAAGATAGTCCAGAAGATGGTTGTGACTTACAAGGATTGGCACGAAATGCTACCATTCGCCCTACATGGTTATCGTACTTCAGTCCGCACTTCTACAGGGGCTACTCCATACTCCTTGGTTTATGGTATGGAAGCTGTTCTTCCACTTGAGGTAGAGATCTCATCTCTAAGAGTATTAGTCGACACTGGTCTGAAAGAGTCAGAATGGATTCAAGCTAGACAAGATCAATTGAATATGATAGATGGTCGGAGGCTAACTGCAATCTGTCATGGACAATTGTACCAAAAAAGAATGATGAAGGCATATGCAAAGAAGGTCCGACCATGCCAGTTCAGGAAAGGAGATTTGGTACTAAAGAAGATCTTGCCAATCTAGAATGACAGCCGAGGAAAGTGGGCTCCAAATTATGAGGGTCCCTACGTAATCAAGAAAGCTTTGTTTGGCGGGGCTCTAATCCTAACAGACATGGATGGGGAAGATCTGCATCTCACCATAAATTCAGATGTAGTACAGAAATATTATGCCTAGAGGATACTTCCAAAACAAAACAAAAAGAAAAAAGAAGAAGAAAAATAAAAAGAACATTCATGCATTGATCGCAATATTTTTATTTACCTTTTTGCACGAGGGAGAATGATGTAAACAAAACCCGTATGGTGTAGACCTCAGACAGGTCCTCTTGATGACACAAGGCATTCTTGATATTCCAAAATACTAAGAAGATATCCTTAGTCACCCCTTTGAGCCAAGACGATATGAAAGAAGTTCATTCGAGAAAGAAACACCTTTAAAATATTGTGAACCTGGGGAAAGGG